>NC_141779.1:4281473-4444715 GCF_054643075.1 Acanthaster planci
CTATGTACACGTGTAACAGATGCTTGCTTGCAGATGAGCGTCTGTTATATCAGTGCAGATTCAACAATTGTACCAGACAACCCCATACTGCCTCTTCCCCCCCCGATCTTGACCAATCAACAGTCTACTCCTGTATCTTCAACTGGAAGACATAGCAGAAGCAGGTATATTTAGTCAGGTACCGGGTTGGAGTTGATGACTGGTAAAATTGTATTTGTTTAGCTTTCCACTCTCTGTGTTAGGCTGAATCTGCTTGGTCACCATGGCTTGAAGCAGCCCAGACATGGGGACTGAGGGGCATGGTACAATTCCTAAAGAAGCAGATCAAGCGAGCGATATCGCAGAAAGACTCGCCAAAGACAGAAAGGTGCAAACCGAAATCAGAGATACATGTATACCCATCAGAGAACTCAGGGGCTCGGACGAAGTGTTAAGAACAACAAGAGGTGCTCAAACATTAAACTAAGCTAGAATAACCGAGTTAGAAACTGAGATATCACAACTCAAAAATGAACCTTACACGTCAGCGCAATCTGAAGAACGCAAAACACGTTTATGCAAATTAAACAAATGATCTACATGTAGAAGGGTATTAAGTCAAAAGAGACATCTTAACTGGTCGCTTCAGAAGTCAGATCTCTCAAATTAAAGAATTGGTTGATTATGCTTTGTACTCGGATGAGACACTTGGTGAAAAAATCAGAACCATATTTAGAGAGCAAGGTGTAATGACCGTGAGCATATTGACAGGCGTAGTCCAACCAGAATGGCGCCCATGTGATAACAACGTTTTATGTGTATTCAGGGTGAAGTTCCCCACCTTCAGCCGCTACATGTATACAATCTTTGGTTTCAACTGCCTGGGGCTTTAACATTTGGCCAATTACCGCTTTCTAGCATGTCCGGTATGTCCAAAGCCAGAGCACAGCGAGCGCTTACTTTGCACCATCACCAACCAAGAAGCCCCTTTGTATCCTATGATCACCGCAGCAATTTTTCACTGGTAATCTGCAACCTTAAAAGTATGTACATGTATAGCAAATTGAATATTCATGCATTTGTTGGTGCTTGGTATGATATCATAACAACATCAAATTGAATGCTTACATAATTGCTTTGTGTTAAGCCATGTGTCCTAAATGTGCATGTGCAGATTTTTCCCTTAAGGCTTCATGAACACTTTCTTCTGGAGTGATTTTGGGAATTTTGTTTGAATCATGACGGCATTTGTACAAAGGTGTATTTCATTAGACCTCGTGATCACTCCCTGTGATGAAATAGCCCATTTTGTTTCTTATGAACCCAGCTTTCCGGTAGCAGTCAACATTTTGTTGGCCAGTCTTAGCCAAATTCCTACCTAGTCTTTGAAAACTAATGTATTGGAGGGAGAAGAATTAAAGTACAAACTTTGTATGGATAATGACACTGTGTCTAAAAATAAAATAAAGTTTATTCATTATGGCAAAAGTAGGTCTAACATCAGGGATTTTCTCTCTCTATTTCCTGGCCACAGCAATAATTTGTATTAGCAAGCAAAACACTACAGCTTTTGTTAGGATATTACTGGCCCAGCTTGTCCAGCTAAGCTGCAGGCAGTAATTGGGCATGTTTGGAATATGTTTTCTGTTATTCGTCTGACTTGGCAGCAATGATCATCGAGCGCT
Organism: Acanthaster planci; assembly: GCF_054643075.1. Classification (NCBI taxonomy): domain Eukaryota; kingdom Metazoa; phylum Echinodermata; class Asteroidea; order Valvatida; family Acanthasteridae; genus Acanthaster; species Acanthaster planci. Next base: position 4,283,138 of record NC_141779.1, read on the forward strand.
TTGAAGTGCCGGGAGTTGCAACTCCTTCTGTGTACGTGTACGTCCTCTATGGTACAACTACATGAAGGCCAGTGGTAGCCATCAGTCTACTCGAAAGCCAAACGTGCACATGGCCAGTGTAGTTACAAAAATTGGCCACCACAAAGAGTTAAAGATTCTCATGCAGTACACAAGCTTAAATCAGGTGTATGGTAGCAAATGACCAAATTCTTGGGCAGGGATCACTGTGGTTATGGGCTGGTTTATTGTGACCTGTTAAATCATATTGCGCACTCTCGTGTAAACTGTATTCCAACATGAAAAGATGAAATACATTGGGAAGAGACGACTCCTGAATCTTTTTACACTTTTTATGACTGTTTCGTTGCTGTCATACTGGCCAAACTCATTTTTATTTACATGTAGTACACTTTATTTGATGGTAGGTTAGCATTTTATGCTATTGTCATGAGACACATGTGGAAATAGAGGTGATAAAAATTCAGGTATTGCATCTGGCAATTTCAAGATAATTGTCAAAAACCAAACTACGACAAAACAATTACTACACCATGAATGAATGTACATGTACATGTAATAACAGCACACATATACATGTACAATCCCAATACCCTGCCAACATTGGAAACTCAGAAATAGAACACAAAGTCTGCGCGCAACACCCCTCCTGACTGAAGACCAGCACAGCATCCTGATCAAACCGTTGAGGTCTCACTGATTTTTTTCTCAAAAACCATTGCGTTTTTAGAAGATATCGATTCTACATTGTACATGGTGTCGTTGTCAACTTCTCTCAGTTCTGACTTCCACGTTCTTGTTTTCTCAGATTAGAATGGTTGGCAGGCATGCATAAGGATGAGATGAAAGACTAATGTGAGTACCCTGGACAAAATTAAGAACATTGCTTCTACACAGTCAATGTTCAAAATTGTTCTGTGAATTTCTAATAAAAGTCCTAGAATACCTTTAAAATCCGCAGAAAAAAAATAGAAGATAAAAAAAATCAATATGACCTATTAATGCAAAGTTTGGGTTAAAAAAACCAAACTGACAGGAGGGGGTACACGTAAGTGGACCTCAATATTTTAAAGTAATACTTCTTTATAACACCTAAGGTTTGATCCATGCAATAGTAGAAACGGTGACGCCTTGCATGGATGGCCATGTTTGGGCCACACAGAAAATCCTGTTCCACTGTATAGACCAGTAGGATGTGCTCACACTTTCAACTGCTCCCTCCCACTTTCTATGGTATTTCCAACCCTACATGTAACTTTAAAAACAGAAGCACTTGTTTCTTCAAACTATACTGGGAATCCTTCAAAATGTCCCTTTCAGAAACTTGGTATTATTTTGCAAAACTTTTTACAAGTACCAGTATGTCAAGTTAAACTGCACCTGCCAAAGCACAGCCATGCAAAATCGTTCTGGCAGGTAAAAATTATTTTTACTGCAATCTTAAAGCTGTGTCAAATATTCAATCGATTATCCAATATTGGAATATTGTTTTTAAAAGTGGAATATTCAGATGCAAAATGCACGAAAAAAGAAAAAAATTGCATTCTATGAGCTTATTTAAACGTGATTCCAGACTGTTAAAGTCAGCCAATATGCCCGACAGCAAAATGAAAAATCCATCCTAGATTATGGAAATAAATATTAAATATTCAATGTCAGAGTCACCCAAGCTGCTTGCATCATATACAAGCTGGTCTACATGTAGTGCCAAGGTTCAGTTCGGGTTTGGTTCGGGCACAATTCGGAAATTTTTTGCCGAACTTCAGTTCCGTTTGAGACATGTATACACATGTACGTACATGCACATTGAGATATCGAAGAGCACGCTACGACCTTGTCGTATGTAGTACTTCCGTGTATAGAATATGTTAATACAAGCAATGAATCTCTCCATCCCCATCCACAAGCCACTTCGATGTGAACTTTTTTTTTCTAAACTGTTTCGCCAAAGTTTGTACAGGAGCTAAAATTCCACAGAAAGTTAACGTCGGAGGTTTGACAGTTTCCGACCATGGTTGGCTGACCAAAAGCGGCTGTGTTTGGACCATGCTTGACTCAACACAGCGATCGTAGGATATGAAAACAGCAAAATACAGCATGCTGAAAATGTGAGTTTCCTTCTTCACAGGATACAAGATCAAATTGGATTTCGAGGGAAGTGTTTGGTTATATTTCACCAAACAGATTCAACTACCAAACTATGGCTTTTGATGTATTCACAGAAGAACCTTGGTATCAAGTCAGCTTTCTTTCCCAGGACAGTGCCCAAGTGGCCAAAGGGGCAATTTTCCATCAGTCTTTTTCGAACGGATAATAGCATTTTGAGATTTGTGAACAATTTAGAGATCTGGCAAAATTCCATTACAACGTACACTACGACTTCGATCAAATATGATCAAATGAAAGGCAAGTTAGGTCACTGTCCCCAACCAAATCTTGTCACGCGCTGGAGCACTGCATCGGCCCGCCTGGCAAAATCAGTTTTCCCTCTGGAGTAGCCTTCGATCAAGCACGAGTGCGACTGTGATCAGCATTCAATCAAAATTCATTTTGCATGGCCATTTATGACATCACTGGCTTAACATTGGAAGGATGTGGCTATTGGAGATTAGCAAACATAACGCTAAATCTAAATATGCATAAGCACAATTGGATGTAGTGAAACTTTAGAATTGTTGCGGTACATTGCATGTTCTGTGTTCATTATTAGTGAATACTCACTACTTGCTTTTTACAACCATAGCGTGATGCGGGGCCATTGTAAGTTTACTGTACATGTACATTTATAGTACGTGTGTACACATCATGCACATGTGCCGAGTGCTGGAGCAGCATAACTTGTTATCCATTTTTTGTTATGTTTGCTTTTTTATCAAGTTTTCTTGAGTGCATTCCGGGTGCTGTTAATGCTATGCCATATAAAGCCAAAAATCCCAGCTGACCAGTTTGGTTCAGTTTGGTTTGAAAGTGCTACGATACATGTATGTTCAATGATATTTGGTTCGGTATGGCAGTTCGGCTGCAGCACTAGTAAAGATTTTAATTAATGGGAGTCTTTCTACAGGGTTACTCTCCTACAAAACTCAAAGAGTAACATCAAGAAGGGACAATACCTCTTAGAAATTTATTCACTCCTCAGTGGAGAGTCACATGTACGTATTTCTTTAAAAATCTTCCACGATGCTGATGTCATAAATTACCAGTATTTCACATACTAGCATAGTACAGAGGTACGGTACACTGTGGAGTAACAAATGCATGTACATGTATGCCTGGAGCACAGATCAGAATCTTTGCCAACTTACATTAATTCCATAAAAAAAGGACAATGCACATATTTTCAAAGTATTTTTGACAGAAAAGTAAAAGTATTTGTAGATTTCTTTCTTTTGGCCAGCGTAGTCTCCCCAGAAATCAGCAATAAAGTTCTTATAAGAAGTAGAAATTATTTCAGTTAACTAATAATGCTCTGATTGTGATTAATTTTTGAAAAAAAAATGCTTTGGCTAACATACATGGGTATTAGAAAAGAACCATCTGCCAGCCGGTATGACCGAATATTCGATCAAATTGACAATCAAATTGAAGGTCAAATATTCGAAGATTGAATTATTTGATTTAACTCAGCCCTAAAATGAAAAAAAAAAATCTGCCTTGGACTGTTAAGTATTAAACTCAAAGTGCGCGGATGCACTACCGGTAGCTCTCCTGAATTCTCACACTTAGATGTAGATGTATGTCTCGCCTTGTGTTGCAGTTGGCATTGACCAGTGACAGCATTTGTATGCATTTGAGTGGTACATGTACATGTACAGTACACTTACTGTGTGAAGGGCAAGCAGTTTGGTTTCACTGAAAAATGCCATCCGAATGGGCAAACAGATTGCCTAAAGTAAAATGTTTGTTAGCTGAACGAGCTCACACTTGCTGGGACTTTGTAAAATAACTTTAATAAAGTTAATGGTGAAATGAAAATGAAGGTACTGTACATGGACAGATCTATGTTTTGTGAATAGCGTATTAAAAACCTACAGTCCCATTTGAAAATTTGCCATGGTCCAGCGCCTATGACAAAAAAAATCAAAACTTATTTGGTTAACAGTCCACTCTGTGTGCTGGAGAGTCACGTTCCACAAGTTATTTGCAAAATTGAAGCTTTTAATTTTTGGACAAAAGTGGGAATAAAAGCGCTGACAAGTGTTGTCTTAAACGTACCGGTACATGTAGGCTACATGTACATGTAGTTCCAGATGCTTCAAAGACTTCTTCATAATCAAGTGAGAACCACTGTCACAAGCAGATTTTCTGATAAGCCCTTTTAATTTTGATATTGATACATTATACATGTAATACACTGTAGTTTATGTGTCAGAATTCCAGCTAACTAAACACAGAATTTGTTCAAATTTCAACTCAACTTTTGAGCTACACAGCAAGCTAACAACCAAATCCCCTCAATTCGTTATGACCGAGCATGTGCTTTGCATGCGTGATCTGAAACTATACGTTCATCTTTTGGCAAATTTGCAAAAACAGGAAAGTTTTTCAGTCGTTTGAGTTTGACAGAAATTTGGTGCAAAGTTTAAATGACTGTCGATATACATGTACATAATGAGCGACCTACCCCCCTGTAAATGGTTTGTCCATGTTTCGGCTTGTGTGATTTTTGACAAACTATCCAAAAAAAGCAAACTACAAATAGAACATACATGTACTCGTATTGCCAAAATATTGCCAAAATTCTTTTTCCAGAAATTTTCTGAGAACAAAACTTCGGCAGTAAGAAGCTTACATGTACCGTACATTTAACCTTTCAAACAGAACTCATCTTAAAACGTAGTACTAAAAAACAAATAGGTAAGTCAAGCAACCCAAAACTAAAAAAATCCCCAACTAGGAAAATAATTACTCAACTTGAGTTTATTGATTAATATAGACAATCTGGAATTTTGTGTCCTATAAAAAAAAGACCATGAGTACGATTTGGATGCAACATTGGTGTAAAAAAAAAAATGGAAAAAATTCAGACTATTGAAAAAGTTAACATTACTGGTCCAGCCAGCCATGGGAAACCATTTAGAAAAATCTAAACGAAACAAAACATTCCATTGAGTTACATGTACGATTATGTACATGTAGGCGTAAGCAAAAACTGTGCCACTGCTAATGAAGGAATGCCAAAGAATACTGAGCTGTTTGTGTTTTTTAGGGTCGTGACTGGATGCACTGAGCTGACTGTTTACCGGGGGAATCACATAGCAGACTGCTTTTTGTACGGATTGCCACCGTGGTTACATTTAGTTGCAATTTTTGTTCCTGTAGTTATGGCTTGATGGCGAGAGAAGATTCTTATGACAGCCGGCAGGGATTAATGCTGGTTTGATTATCATGCATAAAAGATCATGGCTCATATAATGGTGTTGTCACAGTGATCATGCTTCGTGGTTTATTAACTTAGCAGTAATTGTCTACAGCAATGACTAGAAACACTTAAGTGATGGTCTACTAGCTACATGTAGTTTTCAGATGCCAATTTTCAGTCCAAACAGAATGAGAAATCTTACCTTTTTGACAGCTCCAAGAACTCGTTCAAGATGGATGTGGTGTCCCTTCTATAAACGTCCATGTAGGCAAGTTGTTCTCATCAACCTGAAGGAGAATCAAAGAAACAGTCTATACAATTTTTGCTATGTTTTCTTGCGGAAAAGAAATAACCTTCCCTGGAGCCTGTGCTGCACTTTTATGAATCTTTGCAAGTGCAAACAATTTTGCAGGAAAGCAGAAAGAATTCCAAGATAACAGTAAAAGTCAGAGTTCAGCTTTATCTCTACAGCAAAATCTGTCTGATGGCAGCTCAACAATCCACAAATTAATTGCCAATCTTGCAATGAGAAATGTTTAAATTATTTTCCAAGTTTAAGCTCTTAATTTGGAATATGCAGGATCGTCAAAAGTGCCGATGACACTTTTCCTCATCAGTTTATCCAGTTCTGGATTGGGTCACAATCTCCTTGACCATAAAAATAATCAACCAAGCAATCTATTTCTCAGCCAAAGCCACCAGATTTGCATTCATGTAACAGACTTATAGTACATGCACATGCAATTTAGGAAACAAAGAACTTGAGCAAATCATGCTTTTGAAAATTTCAATTCAATGCAACAGCTTACAACAGGTCCAGACCTACTAATGTTACCGTGCCCTCAGAGCTACATGTACTTGCTTGATGACCGTACCACCAATGGACCACATACATGTATACAAGTACAATGTACAAGCCCTGTTGGTGCCACACAGGAAATCATGTTACACTTTTTTGACCAGTCACCACAATATTTCCCAACCTTAACTTAAAAAAATCACTAGGTTCTTTGGAACTGTGAGGGAAATCCTTAAAAATGTCATTCAAGAACTGGCTCTTACAGAAAATCTGCAAGTATTAACAGTGAAACCCTGTAGACATGTACCGAAACTGTAAGCTCTCAAAATAGCGGAAAACGAACACTAGAACTTTGGATAGCACAATGTTCTTCTCCACTCCTGTACAGTTTGACTAAATGATGTTTTTCAGTAAAACCTATTGGAAAGAATTCATGAAGATCCACTAGCTACCCGACTGTGGACTCACCAGTTTTCAATGTGTACTCATTCCAAGGGTATTCCTCGCAAAACATTGAACAGGCATATTAAATGGTACATTTCTTCTTCACATCTCTTCTTCACAGAAGAGATACCAGTACTTGTATAGTGCATAGTCGTAGCCACAAGCTATCATCTACATGTACATGTACATGTGTACGTGTACCTTTGTATCACATACATTTACTGGTACATGTAGTGTTGGACAAATCCATGCAGGAATCGGTAAGAATAGATTCCAAACTTGGAATCTATATGTGATCCATACAAGTCGTTGATTCCATTCCCTTGAGATCCGATTCCAGAATGCATCCAGCAATTCCGCCATATTACAGGTGATTTGGGAGTTCATGAACGGATGATACTGGTACTTACTGGTACATGTACCTGTTAAACCGTACATATTGTACCAGTATTTCTCTAGCCTAAGGATCCAATTTGCCAGTGCTTACATACCACAATAAACAGTGTCTTCAGCGTATTATCCACAAGCATAACGCTCACAGATCACTGCACTCAGTGTGCAGAATTCTGGCAACTTGCCAATGCCTAATACCACACAGGCTTCATATTCAATGCAAATGAGATTGCTACATTATACACGTCAATCATCCTGTGAAAACTTTCTTGCACTAATGGTTGTGACCTCAACAAAAGTTACAATGTGACAGCCTTCTATTCTTCTTTTGATTGATGTGTTGCCCCCCCCTTACCCCACTTCCTTGATAGACTTTATTTCGAGTCTGGAACACACACGACCCAGTTGAAAATGCTGTGTTGATTAGACAACTGGGGCATAGAAAAGGCAATCGTCATGTAACACAAGATACCAGAAAAGTATTTCCCCATACACATACTGGTACCAAAAGCTGTGTACTAGTGAACTGCTGATCTACAGAGTTCATGATCTACTATTGAAATGTACATGTACTGTCTTGAATCTATTCCATGAAAACACATGCCCAAGTGGATTCACCGATATTTCCGCAAAGCAACAGTTAACAAACCTCTGCTCAAAGCCAAAATGAATGCAACTCAACTGATAATTCAAGTTTCTAGATCATTTGGACATTTTGTCAGAGGACTTCCACAATTGGTCACACATGTACATGTATGCAGTAAATGGAGACTTCAATGCCCGTGCTGGTCATGATCATGCCACCTGGTCCCCAGTCACTAAATGGTGACAGACTGCTAGCACGTTAAACAGAATTCTACCTGGCCAATCAAAAACACATTCATTACGCTACACAGCCATCACTGCAACACCTGGCAAAACCCAAGATCCAAACATAGGCACCTATTAGATTACATCATCACCAAAAGAGCCCACCTCTCTGATGTCTGCATCACATGAGCTATGCATGGTGCTGACTACCTACATGTACATGCAACAGACCACATCATAATTCACCTTAAGCTAAGATTTCACATTCATGTGCAACAGCATAGAACCGAAGTCTGAATGGCTGCCGGCATAGACGGAATCGTAACTGAAGTGATCTAGGCAGGTGGTGACAAGCTGCTCCATGCTCTATACGAGCTATTCATCCACTGTTGGGAGACTAATTAGCTTCCGCAACAGTTCCATCATGCAGTTATTGTCACCAACTTCGAACGTTAGGGAGATTGACGTGATTGTGGGAACTAACATGGAATTTCGCTCTTAATTGTCAGTCTAAGGCAAAGTATTTTGGCAAACTACCGCTATCTCGCCTTATGCCAGTCCCTGATTCTGCTCTCCCAGAATCATCATAACGTGGATTTGGGGCAGCACGCAGCACCATTGATATTATCTTCACTGTATGACAACTGCAAGGGAAAACCATCAAAGAACGGTCTGCCTTTACTGATACTGTTTGTGTATTATGATTTCAATAATTGCTTATCAACTAAAGGCTGCATTATTATCTGTGTTTGTGTTCAATTCAAAAGCGGAAATCTTACTAAAGATCAATCCAAAGGAAAACGGTCACACACAAAACACAGAAAGTGCATCTTCAAATCAAATTTGAATTGATGTGAAATACCTATTAAGCACTTCATTCAATATTTATTTTTTCTCAGCTGAAGTTGGTTTGCCAACAGAAGGGCTTTCCATTGTGAAACAACACATTTTGGGTGTGAGAAATTTCCACAGATGTGGATGTAAGAGGACACGGTTTCCTGCAAAGTTTGTTACATCCAAAACCACCTGTTACAAAACCCACTTATTCTTGGGGGACATTATGCGAGTCATCTGCCAATGCTTAGAGGAGTTACTCACTTAAACAGATACACATCACAGGGGGATAACATATTTGACGAATCGGTAAATTTTCAATTGATGGATTTTAAATAACAAGTGTTGCCAATTGAATCCTAAAGAAGAACAAATAAAAATGTTGTCTTGTTGTTTTCCCAATGACTGAAACAGAACTTTTTTTAATTCACGTATTGATACTTCTAAGTATTTTTACCGTAACTAATTTGTTTTCTTAGTATTTTGAGAAACCACCCAAATCTAGTATAGTTTCCAGCATTACATCCACAACCTGCAGATTGCCATATACAACAAACAAGGCTCTGTGTTAGTTAACCTGCCGTGGATTTAAAAGCACCACTAGTTTAGCAAAATACAGTTATCTTCAATGCTTTAGATAATGCCTAAATCAATTGCAAATGCAACCAATCTTTTGCCAGTACGATCATAGTTTCACCATACAATTGCCATTTGCAACTTTAAGCTTAAAAAGTACATACAAAATGTACTTGAACAATTTTGAGTATGCTTGAAAATCTAAAAAGCAATGATTATGTAAGTAAACTGGAATGGTTTGTGGTAGCACCATATACATGTACCTCCACCATAAAAAGCTTCAAATCTCAATGATTATGTACTCAAAATTCATTCCAGAAAGGTAAATGACAGCCAAATCGCATTGTGAATTGTCCATCCACGCCAGCCAAAGAACCATGACCCGGTCCAAAACACGTACACCGTACATGTATGTCACACAATGTACATATCATAATACGAGTGCCATTGAGGTCAATCCACTGATGAAATCAGGGTTCTCACCAAGGATTTACTGCCACAGCCATTATGATATCCATAGTTTCAGCGTGTTGCAGGACACCCTGCTGCATAAATCGCACTATTTCAGACATACTCTAAATCACAGTGACACCCTTTAATTCAAGAATGAGCTCCGCTCCAGGCTTTATTTATGCTACAGCTAAAAATGGAGCCCAAGCCGTGGTTTAGAAAACGGCCCTGGTGTCCATATACAGTGCATCAACAACGTCGTACTTGTGCAGATCGTGCGTGTGATTGTGACATGTGTACAGTACATGTATGATGTACAGCTTTAAGTGTGTGCATACGTTCACGAATATTCAGCGCACGTGGCGATTAGTAGCGCAGTTCTGTCAAATTTGTGCACAAGTAACTTACCAACTTGAACTTTCCATGTTTATTGTCACATGTACTAATTGTACATAAGTTTTACTTTTATTGCTGCCTTTTTTGCAGCAAAAACAGTGTTTTCCCTTTCGCATGTTTAGGGTTCAATTGATTACTTACGGTAAGTTCTTAAAGGTGCCTTTTGCTGTCATTTTGTAAGATGGACCAATTTGGCAGTTTGTTATTAAGAGGGTCCAGAATTTTCTGCTCTGTAAAATCAAATTCTTCTTTCTTATGCTTTCTAAATTTACCATTTTTTGCATGTTCATTTTTTTCTCAGCAGTTTTTTCTCAGTCCAAATTCCGTCATGAAATAAAGTCAAGAATAGTGCGCATGGGTCAGCCACAGTAACACGCTTCTTCATTTGGCTCTGCAAATTAATTTATTTCTTATTAATGTATTGAGATTTACATGTAGTCTCACTAATTGTCTTAGTTGTGGTCATAATCAGCTTTCTACTACATGTACAAACTGATCATGTTGGATGTACCAGAAGTCAAAAAGAGCCACACATCTGGGCAACGGCGCCAGGGTACATGTACATCACACGATGCACATGTAATGTGCCATGGGCAAGGTGAAGGCCGTAAATCTGCACGAGACTGACACACATCAAATTACTTTGGTCTGCTGATAAAGTGAGGATCCTGGGAAGCGCGACTAAATTTCTCAAGAACAATCTTTTCAAGGGTTATCCAATTTTTTTGACAGATAATGAACTACTCAAGATAAGACATCAGCATCAAATACTGAGGGAAAAGCATCTTTTCAGTCTCCGCAAGGACTTTCGCGTGAAATATGCAAATATACAAACATGCAGTGCAGTATATATTGCGGGAGTTGTTGATTCAACTCACTCTTCGCTGAGCAGCTGTGACCCACTCTCCCTCAACCTGCCCATCCCCACAAACAGGCCAGTAACAGGATTCTTAATTATAGACTTGATTGAAAAAGGGGGGCATGACCCTCGTCCAACGTACGCCCAGGTCGCGTCCATGGTTCCTCCATAAGATGGGGGTTTTACATGGCCACTGAGTGCTGAACTGTAAAGTTCAGATTGACGTTGGGCACCGAACTAGTCTAAGAATCCCACGACTCTACATTTTCAAATTCTTTATGAATATTTTGACCACATGTGCTTATTTGTTTCTAGATTGAGGTTTTATCTTGGGTTAGCCCCTTATGATATTAATTTAAAAAAAAACAGAAAAAAAGACTTACCAAGAAAAGCACAGTTGGCAGCTTTGTTGACCTATATATACACCATTTGCAGGTACTGAAAGCAACTTTGGACGCTTTCCTGATTTCAATATCCATCCCATTTCTGGGTACTGGAAGCAAATCTGGTTACTCTGTCAATTTTCATGCCCACCCCACTGCGGGTATCGAAAGCAACTTTGCTGCTTTTCTTGTTGTTCTTTTCCTGAATTCCAGATAAATGGATGAAGCTGTCCGACAGCATCAGCGACCCCAACCTGTGACACATCACCCTCAATCTTCTCCAACGTTACTCACGTCAGCAAGAGTGCCATCCACTATGAAAACATACAGTGCTTCCTGGAAAAAGTGGGAGTTGTGGGCATCCTCCTAGACCAGGGTGCCAATCTTTTCAATAGAGCCGCTATATGTATCTTCACTCCTCCGAAGTATGCAAAAATCTGCAGCAGACACTGCATCAGCTGTAGTCAATTGGGTTCATAGTTTAGCTGGAGTATCATCACCTACAGATAGCTTGTTGGTCAAGATGGCACTACAAGGCTACAGGAGGTTAACAGCATCAACTCCACTGAGAAAAGAGCCTGTAACATCCGAGATAATGGCAAGCTTGTACAGAGCGTGCGGCCACTCCGATGCATGGGGCTGGATGACCTACGAATACTATTCACTTGCTTTATTTGCTACACTGGATTTCTACATTTCAGCAACATTAGCAATGTCCAGAGAATGGACTGTACTATTTTAGAGGACAGGCTAATCACCTATTTAACCAAGTCAAAACTGACCAGTTCCGCCAAGGTACATGTACATGTAGTGATATCACTATTGGTAGAACATTTAAACCATCCTGCCTGGTGGTAATTGCTGAGCGATACTTCCCAGCCATGGGTGACCCAGTAGATTCGCCGCAACTAGTACTTCACAGAATCATGTGATCCAAAACTGGGCTGGCGCCGATGAATTGTGGAGTCAATTACATGTACACAAGAACTTGGGATATCGTACTATGTACATGTAGAAGTACTAAAAACCATTTGTTCCTGATATCCCTAGCTATGGCCTCCACAGCCTTAGATTGGGAGGTGCATCTGCTATCTTTTTTTTTCACCTAATTGCACAGCACAGCAGACGGACAGATAAAAAACGCTTACAGTGTACATGTATATCAAAAGCGATCATGCAGCGTCTTTGCTCCCTTCCACAGCATGGGAAGTTGAGCTAGTAAATCATCATGTACAAGTCCAATGCGGTCGATTCACAATGGTACGCCTCCTGGAGTTTGCAATGCGTTGACCAATCATAGCGAGAAACCTGTCGACCCTTTCCAAACGCGCGTTGGGTTGACAGATTCTGAGCATGGTGATTGGCCATTGCGTTGCAAACTATTGGAAGCGCACTATTGTAAACTGACCGTATTATCAAGACATTGTGAAGTTTAAATTCTGTGATTTTCAGAATTTATTACTAGATGAGGAATGAATAAATAGTGGTGTGCAAGTTGTGAGGCAACAAGCAGCTCCACCATTCCACTCATTCACTAACTTTGTTTCCACTAATCTCTATAGTTTTGTTTATTTTTATAAGAAAATTATTTTCTGACAGAAGCATGGAGGAAGAAATTCAAGACGATCTTGGTTGTGGGAGCTAAGTAAGCAATCATGTAGGTCTAAACTCCATTTGCTGAGGGAAATCACATGCATCTGGATGTATGGTACAAGTACATTTAGCATGTTCAAGGATCATGTATACAGCCTTATTTACAATTCCATGTATGTTCATGAGTGAGACTAATTAGTACAAATGTTCATCAATTTCATGTTGAGAACATTCTGACCAATGGTATACAATATGCCATTTACTGATTCCAGAACAGATACTGACACAAATCTAGACATGCCTGATATTAAATGCGAGTATTATGATCAATACCAGTTTGTCGATAATTTTTCTTAAGTACATGTACATATAGATGACTTTAATCGCAGATCCCAAACCTCTGCTTAATTGCTCGAAACTCTGCTTAATCACAAATCCTAAACCGGTTCCACTTCTAATTTAAAACATTCCATTATGGATAACAATGGGCAGTTACGGGTCCTTGACACAAAGAGAAAGTCTCAGATTAGCTCAATTCTAGCGTGGACTGATGCCTTTCTTGTTTAGCATCAGTATTTTTAAGAGCACACCCATGCAGGAGTCAAGTACATGCATGTCATCAGGACAGCAGCAGCACACTTTCCCGGCCATGGTTGGATTGAATATGACAGGCAGTTCAGAATGCACCAGCAGTCACACCCAACTCGGTCGTGGGCAGTAATTGACGGGGAACTATGGGCACTTCACAGGACCGCACCTAGAATCCCTAATACATACAGTGTACGTTGCAGGCTCAAGGGGCACTCAGGGGGGCAAAACATTCGGGGAGTTCCTTTTGTTGGTTCCCTCAACAAACCATTTACAGCACAGGCTTGTGTTTCGCATGCAATCGATCTTCATGCCCAAATTCCCAATGCAAGTACGCGCACCAATGCCTCGGATGCAATGCCGTCGGACACAGACTTGCTGCATGCAAAGTCGGCAAAGGCAAACCATCCGCCACCAACCAGTAAACTGTGCGCTATGCAACCACCCTGCAGGTTTGGCAATCTTTGTGTATGCTGCCTTGCTCCAACACCAATTAAACTCTTATAGGGTCGTCATGAGAGTCAGTATTGATTCAGTGTTGTTACCAACTTTATTTGCAAGAACGACCGATAAGGTTGCGATAGAATTGTAAGCTAACTGTTGACTGAATTGGAGAATTGAAAAACAGACTATTACTGCATTCTGGATACGGGATACTGGACTTACATGTAAATACAGTTAGAAACAGGATGTAGTTAAAGTCACATAACTAAGCGAAGTTCGATTGGCATCAATGGCATACCAAGCACAGACCTTAAAGCAAAAATAGTACTAAAATACATGTACATGTAATTATGTCATGATGACGTTATCAAGTGGTTTATTTTTAAATTTTGAATATTTAAATATTATGATACATTTTTTTTAAATCCATAGAAAATCAAGCTTGGCCTCCCGCCTGCAGCATTCTGTTTGCAGCAAGTGGCAGAGTAAAATGTGGTCTTTAATTCATCTTGTGTAGGTCAAATCACGTGACCCTTTCTTCCCTTCGAAACCGGAAGTGAGCTTACTGTTTAAAAGTGCTAAAAGATATTGACTTGTTTTCAACGGTGTTAGTCGCTTTGGGTACTGTACACTTCAAAACACCTACTGATGATGTCACGAAATTGTCGAGCGCCCTCTAGCAACAGGTTGAAAATTCTGAAAAAAATGAATTTTGAATAGATGTCTGTGGCAAAGTTTCTTGGAATCCCCTGAAAATTGGATCTAATGATATTTACCCATTCAACACATTTGTGAAGTTTGGGGCTGATGACGTCGAAGTAAAAAAGTTTCAATAAAAAGTCCTTTTCCTCTTAAAAGTGCAGTAAAATCAACCGTAAAGACAAAAGCGTGAATTAACCCCCTCACAATATTTGTGAACTTGAAAATTTATCCTATTCGCATACTGTGCATTGGCTACTTTGTGCGTGGACGCACAATATCTGCCTATAACATACATGTAGGCAGCGCAGTACATGTCTAATTGCACTGAAACCTTGCAGATAGTCAGAAAGGGAAGGTTTATAAACGGAGATTCACCTCATATGATGATAATGTCATATGATGATTCACGTGACATTAAAGGTGCATCCTTTAAAGTACCAGTACTACCATTCAGTGCATGTATATCTTCTGAAGTACATGTCCAATTGGGTTGAAACTTGGGCAGATATTTACAAAGGGAAGTGTTATAGACAAAATTGACCTCATGTGATGATGACATCATCAGAGGACCCCATCACGTAACATTAACCCTAATACTCCTCAAACCTTCACCTGTTGGAGGACTGAGGACTGTTAGGGTTAAAGGTACACTCGTCAAAGCAGTATATCTGGTGAAGTGCAAGTGCGATCGGTTTCAAATCTTGCAGATGCATGTATCGTGGAAGTGGAGTGCTTTAGACAAACAATGATCTGATGAGATGATGACGTCATCAGGAGACAAGTCACGACATTAAAGGTACATTCTGTATGAGCCTATATCTTGTGAACTACATGTTTTATTGCTTTGAAATTTGCTAAAAAGCTAGAATGGGAAGTGTTATAGACAAGATGACATGATGTACAGTTAAAGGATATAAACTTTAATTCGTTATATCCTCAAGGGTTTGAATTTTTTGTCACAATGAGGTCACCAAAAATATTACTAGAAACTTTGGGAAGAAGTGAGAAATCCATGTGTGATAGTATCTCAAATGAAGGGATGCCCTTTTCTTAAGAAAAAAAAATAAATATCCGAAAAAGCCCTTCGCTATGTCCATCAGAGTTCAGACAGACAAACCTAGTTTTTCTTTTCCTTTCATCCAATGTGCTTGGCTTTGCCCATATGGAGGGAGGATTGGCAATTCCCTGAGTTGGGAAATTGCTTGGCAGTTTCTTTATGAGAAAATAGATCCTGGCCAACCCCAGCCTTGGTGTTTTTCCCTGCTGGGGCTCCCCTTGTAGCCTGAGGGGTAAGACGGGCCGTATAACTTTTGTTGACCAGAGAAAAATGGCATTTTGACCTGTTTTTAGTACCATAAACATGTACTCATTTATTATTCATGCATGTAAATCACTTGTAAGTCACATGTATAACACATATAAATCTCAAATTCAACTGTTATAAGGTTTTTCGAAGTTAACTACAATGTAACTGCTGTTTGCAGATGTTGTCATGTTTATGATAACGTTGTTAATGCAAACAATCAAAATGTTTGATCAAGCAAAAATGATTCTGATAACTTGTGTTGTAATTATTGGATGTGAAGTTTATTGGTTTACACGATGTATATGAGAGTTTACACTCAATAAAATCCACGGGGGTAGTCATGTCCAAGTAGCACTTCTGTTTCCGTGTGTAACTCCTTTCCTCCGGGCCCAAATAGAAATGGAAAGTTAAGCATCTAAAAATCTGTAACTTTTGTTCAAGAAAACAGGCTTTGTCACTACCTGGACCGGGATGTGTTGTCAAATTCATGATCTCGTTATTACCCATCTCACATTGGTGAGAGTCAACTATAACATGACTGATCTATTGTGAGACCCTAACATACACCAAACATTATTGATTCTCTCCATAAACAATACATGTACATGTAGGGCCTACTGTGTGGTACATGTACATGTACATGTGGCACAGAACGTTTCTGGCAAGAAAGAAAATGGGTTGGTAACTCACCTCTTAACAGCCTTCTTTCACTCCTTGCTCCTCTGGTTTCATCTCTTCTCATGGTGATCTCTCCATCCTTAGCTAATATGCCCAACGGCAAAAGATAGAAGGCACCCTGGAATAATGTTAAAGAAAAGAAATTAAAGTCATGAATGTGCAAGTCAACATTCTTTTGCAGTGTTAAATGTATTGATTACAACTTCTTTGAAATAAATTTTGATTAAACGTTCAAGACAATATTTCAACTGGAAATCAAATATAAAATAGGGAATGTAAGCAATCTCTCAGCGACCACAAACTGTGACATGGAGATGTTTTTTATCCCAACATTTTTTCATGATTAGAATAATCTTATCATATCGATATCACATATTATTATTAAAACCAGAATATTACGATGATGCAATCAATGCAGTCGCACAAGGAAAGCTCCACTAATCCCCAGCAACAGACAGTCAAACGTCAAAATTAAATAAAGTTTCTCACGAGTTTTCCTTGAGTCACTGCTTAAAATCATATGCAACCTCAAGTGCTGTTACACTAGTTCCCACTGCTACAAACGATAGGGACCACGCCAAGTGTTGACCATCGTTCCTTCATAAGTAAGATTCTCCTCAACTTTTGACTAATTATCATCAGTCAAGAATACATTTTTTTTGCTTAATGTTCGGTAACAGTGCATAGGAAATTCGGAACCATGGGATGTATTCCGTACACCCAATTATTCGTGATAGCGGTGTTTGGTATAGCAGCTATCACCGGAGCTGCAGAATATGTGTTACAAAATCGTAATCATTGCAACTGACTATTCTTTTCGTTGGAAAATTAAAAACATTCTCGACAGGTATATCTCACTGCATGTGTATTTAAAGCTTTGCTAACGAAGCCACTGTAGTGATTACATGTAAAATGTGCAGTTGTGTACATTAATGAAACTGCCTCTGTTCATGCCTTGTTCATTAAAAATCTGGCGTCCAGTATGACCAAACATTCAAATAGTTGATTGAAAGGAAAGTCAAATATTCAAAAGTTCAATTACTTGATTTGACTTGGCCCTGCAGTCATGGACGTTAACTTACACACTGTGGCTAGAGTTACATATGTTCAGCACTTTTGTACGGTTGCTGTCTATTTCTACTGCACCGATCTGGAGCAGTGCAATGAGAAACCAGACGGATCTGTAACAAATGGATCTCAATTTTTGTTTCCCTCATTAAAAAAAGGATTTTGTTTTAGTATATATTTTGAAAACCAGTTTTCAAATATTTTAAATATAACCTTTGATGCAGAGATGCCACAGGGTCTGCCTGGGAAAAAACACCTGAACTTTATAGGATGCAGCAAAGCACTTGACTGAGCAAAGCAAATGAAGCACAAAATGACCGGGTTTCTAGCTCCTTGCTATTCCATAGAGGGATCCCAACACGACACTTTTAGCGTCGATCTGCGCACTTCTGCATTTGAAAACGAGGCTGTATGTGTCAGCTTCAATTCTTAATACGATCAGATGATTGAAAGTAAGGAGTCAAGAAACAAAATACATAAAGGTATGTTAAATTCAGCCCGTTTGCAAAGACCTCTTTGCGCAAATTTTTAAAGCCTTGTTCACTGAAATTCATTTGCAAGATGGTTGCAAAAATCAACAGCCCCGGTGGAGCCTGGAGGTAGAAGGTTCGAAGGTACATAAAATAGTGTGACAGAAAGCCACCTTTTCATCCTTTTCTGAAGCCTTGTCCTTTATTAAGCAGTCACTTCCTTGTTATATTGTTTTTTCCCTTATTTTAACTGAAGTTGTAATGCTACATGTAAACAAAAGATTTTTGAATAAAAACATGCACAAGTAGGGTTGTGGCCAGTTTCTGCTGTACCTTTGCTATCACTGCAATCAGGAACTAGACTGAGATGGTAGTCTTGCATTCAGGCTGTGTGATAGATATGAGTTTTAGACAGTTCGCTGCATTCAGTGGGTATGCATGCCCATGGTGTTCCTGGAACTCTGGTCAAGTTTCAATGAATGGGTATGCAGACGCTGCACGTGCCTCATGCAAGTTTGGAATGAAGTATACACAACCTCTACTGTAGGGACAGCTTTAAAATAGACAGTTTGGGCATACCAAATAAGTGCGCATGTACACGTATCAAGTACAAGTATTCATATCTTTCACTATGACATCATTACTGTAGGCTGTCTTCTTATACATGTACCTAGTACGTAAACACCCCATGGATGACTACGAACGGTACATGTACATTTATGGAAGCAACTTGGTACAGAATTGGTACGTACATGTAAATGTACCGGTAGTCCCGGTATATACTATGAGGTTTCAGTTTTGCACATCACATTAGTGGAATGGAAGTCACAGATTTGTGTCCACCATCGGTGTACCACAAAACCTGCCGCCGAGAAGTTTCATTATTTACATTTTTTTTCATTATTTCTACACAAAAGGCACTTCATGACTCAACAAGTGTCACAAATAAAATCATTTGCCTAGCCAAATCATACACCTAGTCCTTTAAAAAAAGCATACATGTATGAATGAGGTGCTACTGTACAAACCTTTTGACCCTGTTGAATGACGTGATTGGCCTGTCAGTTTGTATGGACTTGGAGCAGACCAATGGGGAAAAGCAGCTTTTCCTCACATACATGTATGTTCGATATCTGCCATTTTTTTCTTTTAGAGTTTTGACTAATGTTATGTGATTAAATAACTCCATGGACAGGATGTACATTAGGCTTGACCTGAAGAAAAACTGTTTTGACATTTCACTTCTTGACCTTGAACTTTTACAGACAGAACTTGTGAAACCATGGAGGAACATGGTGAAAAAATAATGCAAGTATCATCTATAAAAAAAATTCAATAGGGCCTACCGCGATGTAGGCCTATGAAAAATTAAAAACAGCCTTGGCCTAATTAGTTTTTAAAATTTTTCAGATACAAATCTATGACTTTCATGCCTAAAACATATACCTGTAGATTGGCAATGCTTGATGTATAGTGTTATAACTACAGAATTCGGAAGTCATGTTACATGTACACTTACAAATTACAGCATCTTTAATCATAGCCACTGGCGTTATGTAACATTGACATCATGGAAAGAGTGCCAATTGACACCCTGTACACCAACCCTATGAAAAATTCTGTTTTCCAAGTAGGCCTAACGACCTTGGTTTTTCCCTCCGACGCGTAAAATTGAACTTTTCTCAATGTGTTTTTGCTTTCTGACAGCTAGTAATACTGTAGGGAATACTAGCGTTTCTATGTGGAACTCTTCCCATTTTTATTATAGGCTTAAATAATTCCAAAATGATAAGGTAGTGAGGCTACGTGGTGTTTTAATGAAACAGAGTAGGCCTAAGAAGTAGGATCAGATAAGGACTGGAAACACAATCTGACATGACCAACCTCCATATGACCTCACATGAGATGCACAACAAAACAAGTTGGTGTGATGTTTCCCCCGGATGCTTAGCTAACTTTTGGATACAGATGCATCTATTAATTTCAAAATGAATCACACATAGGGCCTATGAATACGAGGGTTCGTTAATTGTTGAAAGTGCGCCACGCCACGCACGCGTCACGTTAGGGAACCCGCGTACCGTTAATTACATTCCTATTTTGTGCCCAATTTCCGGACATCACAACACAACAGTGTACGGCGACGGCGTAGCTGCTCAGGTAAAGAATGAACATAAGCCTGCCTGATAATTGCCTTGACCAAGTTTGCTTTATAAATGATCCATACTTTGTCTACGTACCTGTCTTGCAGGGATATTTCAAATTTGTTGCCTAAAATTTCCTCCAACCATACTCCATGCTCCAAATTCGCCACGGTCAAAAATTCCGCCACATGCACAGCGCGCATGCGAAGTACCGTGGAAACATACCCCAATCGAGTATACTTTCCCTTTCGCGAACCGGACGGAGGTGATCCCAAATAAAAAGGTTTTTGGCGAATGCTATAGCGCCCTCTTGATATTCAAACCTCGGATTATTTACCTACTCTCATTTTGTAGCAAGTTTTTAAGATGCTCGAGGCAACTTTTTCGAGCCTTTACAGAATGTGCTGGAAGAATCATTCTACCTCCATGGAAGAATTAACAATCATTGTCAAAACTTACAGACTTCGAGCACATTCTGTTAAGACGATTTTCCAATCATCTTGAAAGTTATCCGTGTAAACAAACTTTTTAAAACAGAGAAGGCTAAAATACAATCCTTTGTAAATCAAATAGAGATTGTCAGTATGTTTGACTTAGTAACATAGGCCCTATTTCAAATTTATTGTCTAAAAGTTTTATCAACATAATTGAAGCTTCCACTCTAGGCAGTTGCGTTAATTTAAAAAGATGAGACACAGGGTGGTGATGCACGAAGGAGGTTTCCATGTTAAACAAAAGCAAACAAATGGATGGTCAAAGTTCGCAGAAAATTCACTCTTAGCTGCGTGTAATAATTTTCCTCTCAAAATGCATATGTTGCAAGATCAGTATTAGATTTGGAGGCATCGTTATTTAGCATTTAGTGCAAGTATTTTAATATTTAGTGTTTTGCAAAAACGGCTATTGTGACGTAGCAAATTCAAAAGTCTTGGCCGCGATACAACTCAAAATTGAACACATTTCCCATTCGCGAACCAAACTTTGGTTGAATGTCCGATGTGGGGAAAAATGGGAGACTGACGATACGCCCTCTATAATCAAATTTGTAAATTTTTCTTCGGGCAATCTTGTGAATTTTAGCCACGTCTGTCAAATCAAGGTGTCCCGTTTATTTTATTTCATTTTATTTATTCATTTAATTTTTTGTCTCTCTCTGTCCCTCTCTCTCTTGTTTCTACCTTGATAGTCGGTCAGCCGACAAAAATGTATAAAAATGGGGTAAAAATGCGTAGACAGCGTAAGATACATTTGCTAAATAAAATGATAAATTTTACAATTACAGGAAAAAAGGGGGAAAGTGATCTTTAGCAAATTTTGGTCTTAGTTGAACAATGTGATCAAAATATAACAACATTCCTGACCAGCAGCTATTCTTAAGTCTCTGACCAACATCTACTTTTAAACATCAGCTAATCTTTTACTGCCCGCTGCTCTTTCTTTGGCCAACAGCCAGTGGCGTAAAGTTAAGATGGGAACCATGGGGGGTTGTTGGGGACACCCACCACCAGGAGGCGATAATCATGATTCAGATGCACTATTGCAATGTGCAGCACACTCTGATCCTACTGAACGTTGCCTTTAAACACTGTAGTCATGTTTCTGTTCTTTTAGTTTAATTCTCCGTTTTTGAATACAAGTGGGGAAATATATACCCCCATCCCCCAGGATTATAAACGCACATGCCAACAGATGCCCTTTGACCAACATCTACTCTCTCATCGACGGCTGCTATTTCTTGTGTGTTTTCACGAAGTGAGAAAAACCAGGATAATAAATAATTTTTTATCACTGTCTTTCCTGCCATTTAAGTACATTTGATGCATATTACAACTTGGTAGAGTTTCAAATCAAAAAGTTTTTTACTTTCATATTGGTCGTCAACAAACATTTGGCAAAAAGCTCAGTCTCTGTGTTTCTCTGTTTCCACGAAGTGACAAAAAGTACGTATAATTTAAAAGAGAAAATAAGACCTCAAGGATTTGCTGTTTTCACGAAGTTGAAACAGCTGTACAGTTTAAATGAAATAATATTTCTGCAACCGAGTGTGGATCAGCAATGACTGCCAGTGTGCATAATATCTCCGAAATCCGTAAAAACAAAGTACATGTAGTCGAAAATGTGTCAGAATGGGGAGTCTTTTCAAATGCGTTTATCTTGGAATGTCTGTTTTGCATTACATGGGTTTTTGTCACTTCGCCAAAACACCGACGATTTGACCAACAGCTGCTGTCTTATATGCTACGCTTTGACCACTTCCAATGACCACCAACTACTCTCAGTAACCACAGACCATCTGCTGTTATACTCTTTGACCACCATGAGCTACCATTCCATCCTATTATGGAATTTCCGAACATTTTTTTCATAGAACAATTTCCCCAAAAACGTCCTTTCCTTCAAAATATTGAACAGAAAATTTCCCATAAATCCATATGAAAAAGACCAGAAGGTTATTGCGTGAGTGAATGAGGTGACAGCAAATGCCACCATGGAGCCTTTCTTGCTATTTGCACGGACAAATTCCAAGTCTCCATGAAATGATCTGTATTCTACGCAGTGAACGTTATTAATGCAGTTACGTAATAGTTGAACCATAATGAAGTATCACGGGCGCCTTGAGCTACGTCTATCCATCGTATTGTCAGAGATATTGCAGTGGCCTTGGGCCGGCTATTCACCATGATGTCAGTGACCTCAAAAATGCAAATTGCAAGCTCCTCGATAAAGAAATGATTACGTAACCAGTGGAATGGCTTGAAATGGACTAGTCTGTACAGGGGAGATGCGTGTAATGAAAGAGGGGAACGTGGAACCAACAAAATAATACCAAGCTTTTATTCCTAATTCAAGCATTGGGGTCCAATTAGGGTTTAGACGGACTGACGTTTTTGTTCCCTAATGATTCATGTTTTGAAGAAAAGTTTGTGGTCTGTAACAACGAAGGAACAATTTTTTGAAAGTTCTTTACACCAGCCGTGACCTCACATGTCCTCCTACAGAAATTCCCCCCTTTGCCTGACCAGGGTGCACTGGACCGGTACTGATTGGCGCACTGTGAAGCAGCTTCCTGCCTGCGCCGAATGGGGGAATAACAACCCAGGATGCAACTCGGTATGGTGGGGGCTTGAGAATTGCCTCTATTGTGACATCGAGGGCTAAGACTAGGACAGACCCTTAGCACCGGTACGACCCTCACCTTGCACGCGCGAACAGGGGCGACTTCTGACGATCCCAAACCAATCTGATTTCCTGAAGACAATTTCCAAAGTCGCACAGCATGGAACGGCCAATGACTAAGTACAAGTTTGGTAAGCTGGTTTTCTCCCTTCATGCGATTTTTTAGCATCTTTTGATGAGTATTTGCCATCCGACGATTTGTCTTCCAAGGTCTTTGTCGGTTTGCTTTCCCATTCCTACCGTACCTCCAACCATGTGATTCTACCTCCATGCTCCAACCATGCATGGTTCTCGTGGCTAAAGCAAGGACACGGGGGAAGTGAGCTTTTTACTCGTACAAATGTCGTAGTCTTAATTTAAATTATTGAGAGAACAGGCCACGCATCACACAAACTTTCTTGATGTTTAGTTTGATAAGTATAAGACTAACATTACATATTTTATCCACTTGAACAGTGTATATTGTAACATTGAAACAAACCGGTAGACTTTCTAATACATTCCAAATGGAAATACACATAACTAAATTGGCATGCCATGGCTGTTTGTCGCCGAGTACGGTTCTTCCTCTCAAAGCGAAGTGTTATCTTAAACATGTGACAACCAAATCGACAACTGGTGGATCAAAAAGGTGAAAAGTAAGATTTTACTTCGACAACCCCGAGGAAATTTGAAAGCAGCCCATGTATTTCACTTTAATGTTATGCTTAAAATAAATACTAAAAAAATTGAAGGTGGATTAATTTCCTAGAATTATCACAGTTTCTTTTCTTTTTTTGTCCAAATGTTCTGTGCAGTTAGTCTTATAGAGCACATTATGGATAACTTTACTTAACCAAACCCGTGCATGGTCATCCCGTGAAACTACTAAATTGCAGAGCTCATTCTAGTGTAGAATTTCATAAACACACTAAAGGACTTCTTTTTCGAGACATTACGCTTGAAATTGTTGTGAAGGTGAGTTTAGACGTCAAAAAATGATGTGTACATTGTACACATGTCCAATCGGTCATGTAGTACACGTCATAACTGAAAACCTGAGTCGCTCTTGAGAATATTGCGCCATCTTTATTCTAGAAAGTTTTAATTGATAAATAAAATGAGCACTTTTTTATTTTTCCTGTTCCTTGTCTTACGATTGGTTATCACAATCACATCTTTCCGGATGCGTGCGTATTTTGTAAAAAAAACAAATGCATTGGAAACGTCGATGTTCGTGGGGAAAACAAGTGACTTCACAGTAACCTTGGTTAACTCGAAGGCAAGGAAAAGGCCTGCAAGGCGTGAGATGTAGTTAATGCCAGAGTTAACAAACATCATCAAGTGGTATCAAATAAACTGATGGTGATCCAACGGTTACAACTGAATGTGGCCTGACCGGCAATAAATCTCATTATATAAAATACATGCCTGAACAATGCAGCTAATTGGCACAGACACATCTGTCAGTTGTAAACCGTAATATTAAATATATTGTAAACTACTACTAACAAAATTACTAACACGTAACTTGGAACTTTTTCACTGTTATAGTTTACTTCTGTACTTACGAAAACTGATTGTTTTCTGCTAAACAATACACAGGACTGTGAAACACTTCAGGGCGACTGGGTCTAAAATTTTCAATATGATGATACTTGTTAAGTGGTTGAGTTTGTTATTTTTTATTAACCAACAACCCAAAAAATATGGAATGCTGGAGGTTCAAGTGAAATCGGACAGGAATTCAAATACATATTCTTATGAAAATATAAATATGAAAATATGATAACGTATTGTGTTTATGAGCCCGTTTCTTCACACTGTATTTTTTACAACTTAATCCAGGTCCCCAAAGGAGAGCAGTTCTTTGATGACTGTTGGGACTACCCAAAATAAAACGAAATCAACACATAAGAGGACCACAAAATTTTAAAATATCGACTTCGGCTGAGGCTCCGACTTCATTAACGGCTTTGTTCTTTGGCAATAAACGAAAAGACTCCGGAACGTTCCACGGGCGGCGATATCGTTGCAGAATTAGTTTCTCAAAAGGCGCGAGAGGGGGAGCATTGTGCCTAAAATGTTTTGTCTCTCAGTCACTCGACGTAAAACTAAAAGGGGGCAATCAAGTGGGAGTAGTTTTCAGTGTTGGGGGAGGTAAACAGTAATAAACGCAATGGAAAAAAGTTCCATGGACACCACCCGGAAAAACGCCAGATTTGCATGCGTTACATCTTTGAAATAGGAATCAAGAAATAAGCTCTCCGAGGCCGTAGTATTTTGAAAGATATTAATCTTATCTTGGGATATCTTGCACAATGTGCGTGGTAGTATTTGATGAACAATTCCCGTAGTATTCGATGAATCATTGACTTGACAGAGCAATGGAAACGGACCGCATTTCCAATCCGCCTCCACAAAGGAGAGGGCTAACCTTGGCAGTCTGCGCCTGATCAACCTGGCGGGAGCCAAGTTGGCGCTTGCCCTCGTAATAGCCGGACATCGACAATATACACTTGAACTGGAGCTACGGGCGGGTGCGGTTGGCCGTGATTTTTCTGCCAGAAACGCGAGTAGTTGTTGCACTGTTTTTGTTTGTTTTGTCAGTTTTGCAAGTTCCATCTTTCCTTATTCCGAATAAAAGGTGATGTAACAGCCAATTCGATATCCGCTGTGCCATGTGAATGGTTGTTTGGTTTGAAGGCTGTTTTAGTAACATTGCTATTCTAGTCTCCCTTGCTTTTTCGAAGATCTAGAAATTTAAAAAAATGTAAATATAGTGTATGGGTGTGTGTGTGTGGGGGGGAGATCCAAAGTTAATTAATGTTTCTTTTACTGAGCCCAACACTTCAACCAATGTTGCTCAGTATCTGGGTGATTGAAGAGTTATGTTGAAAAGATCTAACGAGCAACTCTCATTTGATTAATCGGGCTGAAGTCATTCGAAAAGACGTGTCTTTCAAGGAGTGTATGAAGGACCGAACTTTTCATCAGTTCTCAGTTCTACCCGTGGTCTTTTTCCACTTTTCCAGGCTGCACCCACACAGAAGCGTAGTGGGCGTTATTACATGTATATGTATTAAAAAGAAGAATATTACTGGGAGCGTTGGTGGTTTTTGAAGGACTTTGCCTGCGACTCGCATAACAACCTTCCAAGGTCGAGTCAGGACACATTTCTCGGAAGTAACTCTAATATTTGAAGTGGTTACGTAACTCACACACCCATACACCCGCGCATTATAAGACAGCATGCCCAATAATTATGACAATGGTGTCATTGAAAACAAAATTATATTACACTGACACTCGCACCATGATCAGGCTATGAGAATTTGCCATCCATTTTTGTTTAGCCTTTGGCGGTAAATCGGACTGCGTGTACCTGCAACTATAAGCTAAAAGTTTAACGCAACTTCAATTTTCAAATTTTCTGGCTTGATTTTTGACTCGTCTCTACTTCTGAAAAATATATACGTAGCGTTTAGGCCATAGCAGCCGATCAAGACCTGACCAACGTACTCCGCATTTAGCTTATTGCTACCCTTTGATGATTTCTGGTTAGAAAATTCACTCGCAGTGATGGTGGGCATGTTGGCATTCTGAGAAGACTTTCGGTTAAAAGACAACTTTTTTCCGATTTTTCACGTACAATCAAAATAAAACAAAAACCACAACCCCAAAACACAAGAAACTGTGACTTTCGAGTAACCTTCGAGTTCCAACAACAGGCATCTGTGACTAGCTGCCCGCCGTTCTCAAAAAATCCAATCCAAACCGCCGCTGACCTAATAGGGTGTCAAGAAAACTTGTTCACACGATAATGCTTTATCAACAAAGACAGTGGATACAGCCGATGTCGGGACCGCGTTGTTCACCTCAATAAAGAAATTACTCGGCATGATGCAAAAGTGACAGACTTTTCTCATGCGTGGGGGATCCACCCTTCCCCGAGCCCCCATCTCAAAAAAGGAGCATATGACGGATTGACTTTTAAAAGATAATTGCTGTGTTTTTGTCGAGGACATCGAAAACTTTTGTTTCAGGCTGCACTCAACTGTTTTTGCGTGATTCTCCTTTCCTACAGAGAGATGAACTTTCAAATACAACTAAGGTGTTTCATTTCAGAAATGTCAAAAATTCCTAGAAACTGTGCAAAAATTATAGTCCATAAATTATAGTCCATAAATGATAGTTATAAATTCTTTCAAAGTCCAGTTTTCATTTCATTTTTCTCTGTTGTCCGAGAGCGACAAAGGTAAATGTACATGTACTGTACATACATGTATATGTACAGCACGTGTAGTTGTTGACTAACACCTGCATATAATGAGTGGGTGTTGGTGGAAGGCTGTTTGCCAGGGCAACGACTTGGCAAGGCCTATACAGTCAGGGCCATTTTCCTCGAAATTGGTTAATATTTTGCCGGTTACATAATGAGTGCATCTGGTTACGATTGTATGTACATGGATTCCAGGTACAGACCGAGGGTAGTTCCAACAATGACAAAATCAAATGAAAATTCATGGCTGGAAAATGGTTTGTATACGTCATTTTGAAAATTTAGTGTCATGCAGGGCATGTATTATGTGTAAGATTGTTCTAGAGACTAGTTGGACGCACTTCCGTACTTAATAACCACAGTTTTATTCCTCATAAAATGGTTCTATACACTAATTACATTTTTTGGAGGACTAGCCAGTATTGTCCTGAACAATGAATCCCAAATGTAGGCTCAATTCTTTTTCAATCGTTGCAGGGTTGTTGCCAGTTTCTTTCATGTTTTGTGTTACAGTATGCGGGAAACGTATTAAAAATCGGCTATAGTCATTTAGCTCGTGCTTTCTCGCAATTTCCTTGGTATTTGTTTCATATTTTTGTACAATGAGGCATTCTTTCCGAACTATTGTTAACAAGTCTCAAATAACGAAAGCAAGTGCTTGTTTGGTGACAAAGGCCACAGCTGAAAAAACCAACATTTTTCAAAATCGAAACCATCGACAGTACATTGAAATACGTTTTGAATAATACCAGCCAAGCGGTAACATTTGCTCTTACTATTTTCTTGTACAAATATATTTCGTGGTTCCTCGGCATTTCTTCGAATGTAATCCCGCAGCCTTGGCCGAGTACATTGGGCGCCATGGAAGCCTGGGCCCCCCGTTGACCTTATGGGGTTACCAGCCTCTACAGACCATGCAATGTCTGCGTGCAAAGCTTGACACACCTGATTAGAATGCATTGTAAACAGAGACAACAGAATGACGGAACAAAAGGCATGTTGCAGAGTAGTACCCAGCCCCCCCCCATCCCTCAATACACGAACCTGCTTTGGTTCGTAACAAAGGGTTTAAGATTCTGAACCCATGCAAACAAAATGTGGTCTACTGTTGCCGAGCTTTTACCGCTTTAAGCTCTGTTACGTAACGCGAACAGCAGGAATCGATCTGCCGAGTACAGGGAATGCTGCACTAAATAGTAATGTTTCTCCACCATTACGATGTGCGTTTTACCTTTAATCATAAATTAGCCCCATCAGTGTGATGCCACTTGATTGTTCGTTTGTAATGTAGCGTGCACGTGTCATTTCATTTGGACGGCCATTGTGATTTGAGTTATCTGTATTTAGCAAGAAACACTTCGGACCTTTCAAGAAGGGCTTTGAAATGAATTACCGCAAACAAGTTTTTATTTGGTCATAGGTGGATGTCCCTGACCCGCCTAATGCTATGAGGACAAGCAGCTGAATCATTCTTGGCTTCCATGTGCCGTGCTAGTAGGGAACATTTTCTACATTTCACTAGGATCATATCATGCATGCTAACATGGACCACCTCCATACATGAACCCACGTTAACTACATGTATTTCCATAACTGTGGCGCGACTTCACAGCTGTAGATTTACCTTTTTAGTGTGTTAGATGTTTACTCGCATTTGTGCTACACAGTATAGTTTATATTTTTATGGTTGTCATGCAGCAACGTAACAAAAATATCAATTATTATCAATTCTCAATTATTACAACCTGCCCGTGTGCTCGAAAACATGCAGTTTGGAGGAGTTCGTTAGTTGCCGTACACTTTTATGAATATTTAAATATGCTGCTCAAAGTTTGAACATGGCCGCTGTTTTACTAGGGCAAAATTATTAAACATTTTAAGGGGCGACCGTATTAAGCAATTTGGGCAGTTTAAAGAAAACGGTTTAAAACAACTTTGAGTTAAGAAAAGTTACTTGTTTGAAATACCTCGGGCTGTTTAACTGTCGTTGATAAATGCACAGATTTGTCAGTGAAACAATTTTATATATATACAAAGTTTTGAACTACGTCTTTTAAATATATATATATATACACACACACAAAGTTACAAGCCTCTTATTGAGATAGAAAAGCGACAAAAATCTGAGACAACAGTGAGAAACGTCCAATTCGGGTCCAAATGCAAATTGAGGGCGCATGAGAAATATTAAAACAACTTGCTGCTCTCCAAACGTAATTTATTCACTTCCATTAAGTTTTAAACAGCAGCTGTTTAAACATTCAAGATTTTATTTTCCGCAACGATGATTTTGAAGCAAGCTCATTTTAAACTCATTTCACGTGTCTAAATTTTTGTTGAATATTTTATTCGATGTCGAAAAATCCACGGTACTACGATGTTGCTATCAATGGAAACATTACTGCATGTTATTATTATGTCGACACCAGATTGGAGTGCTGTTAAACAGTGTAACTTATTACATGCTCATTTACACTTGGTTTTAATTGTGTGCAGTTAATCGAATAAATCGGATCCAAACGATACCAAACTGGACTTAAACTTTCAATGTAGCTTTTGCATTCTGTTCTTTTGCAGAAGTTTAATGTGGAGAATTAGTGATTCCTTACTATTGTTGAGGTATATATGTTCACAATTTTCCAAAATGGGTGCAATCATCGCCACGGGCCCATCCAGTTCCCCTCATGTGACTAGCTTGCCGGTTGGTGCAGGACGTTACGTAATTGGCTTGGGACATTTTAGCAGGCTCATTCCATTAGGTTCAATTTGGTTGGGCCAGGGTTGGACGCGCTGTAGGCGACTTCGATGCACTGGATTTGTCACCTGCTCAAGGACACTAGCCACACTACTATAGTCTCGGTTCAAGGCATTTCCCGAAGATGTTCTCTGTTTTTGATTTTTTTTGGGGGGGGGCTTGACAACAAATGAATGCATTGGTCTTGACAGACAACTCAAGAGAATGAAATTTAAAATTGGCTGAAGACTAAGTGCATTTCTGCTCAACATGTAACTCTACTATACTGTCGACATTTGTTCACTCCGTGTATATTTTTACCCAGAGAAACAGTGGGTGAGGCTAAAGCTACATGTAGGACACTACTTTGACAGTCATTAGGCCTATATACGTTTTGGCTATTTCATGACTGTTGTCCTCCTTTTCGAGATGATCCCCTTTAAATTAAGTTGTACTAGGAAACTGACATATGTGGGTCATTATCTAATTTTCTGTCATTCAGTTTTCCGTAAAAGGCACTTTTTATATGTTTTTCGTTTGAAACACTTGCAGATCAGAATTTTGAGAAAATAACTGCGAATGTGCCTAGCGTTAAAGAGACGGACAGAAAACGAAAAGAGATTGGTTTGAGGGCATTTGGAAACTGGAATCACTCACATCAGAACGAATAATGCGTGAACTTTGTGAAGAGTGAAGATAATCAACAAAGTTAACAACCGTCCTTCACCCATCATGCACTGTCCAACGGATATACGGTGTATAGAACCATATCACTGAGGCAGATAACCTCTTTACGCACCATTACCAGCACATTACTGCCACTGCTACATGTAGTGCTTTTGTAAGCTGCAGATCTGTTCCGGTAGGACCGGTACATACATCGCGCTGCTCTTATAATGTGTCTAAATTCACAGTGGTTGTGCAAGTAGTAACCATAATATCATTGCGACATGCATTGAGATTACACCTAACGCAAAATACACTATTAACCATTCAACACGACCACATGAAAATGAAGGTTAATGAGTGCCCTCAAGTACCCTGCAGAATGCAGGTAAAAATAGGCCCCTATCATGTTTTACTGCGTAAGAACGACTGGGGCAAGTGGCCGTTAAGTTACCGCCAGTGTACATCAATGGGTACGCTCAAAATTGTTTCATCGATGGTTGCACCATGAGAGTTTTAACATCCTTCATCGTGGCTACTGTAAAATTATAAATAACGTTTAGCAAATCTGCGTTTTGTTTCTCACTATCAAAGGCCGGGGAGGGGGATGATAAAACTTTTCATCCCCTGGTCAAAAAGTGCCTGTGTGTAGGTGTGCGGGATGTCCTCTCCATATCTCCCAGGATTTATGCACCTTTTGTCGCTTCAGCCTCTACGAACATGTAATGTCTAAATTACACCCCTTGTATGTAACGTTTTAGTGCAGTGACATGTTTTCGCCGGATTCACGCGTTAACTTCGTGCACGGTTTCGTGGGCTCCACACCTTGATTCTCCATTATTTGTTCATTTTATCATTTGCACAAATACTACCGACAGTTCATGAGATCGTGTTATCTGGCTCAGACGGTTAATTGTTGGAGTTGACTGACCGTAGGGTTGGACATAGTTCAATGAGTGACGTGACGGATGAGCGCGTGGAAGAAAGAAAAAACGAACGACACCGACAGGTGGTGTTCGAATCCAGCCTGGGCAAGTGCGAGGAGCTGTTTAAGGGTGCCTTTGCATATGCGCGTCAACACTGGCGCCAAGTGTTGCGCGTATCTGTCAAAATGGCCCCCGAAGCGATTTTGACTGACAAACGCAACGCACACGTGTTATGTTAATTAATGTAGAGTTTTTGTGTCCGTGAAAATGAAATACACGAACGCATCGTGTACGCAACGCACTCAAAAACGTACATATAGATAGGCGTTGGAACGCACGGAGTAACCCAACCCTTAAACCCAAAGCGAACAAACTTCCTAGATACCGCCAGATGCGACAGTGGAATTCTGTCACACTTGTTCATCCATAAATAGACAGAACTAGGACTTTTAAAGATGTAGTGTTAGCTCTCTTTTTTATTAAAACGCCAAATACACAAGTAACTCGGATTGAAATTTGTTCATTTGTTCACAGAAATTATTTCTTATTTCGGGGTGACTTCAAAAACAAAACATATTGCATGAAATATTAACGTCAGTCTCGTGAAAGTCGCTTTGACTGACTAATTGTTGACCCGACGATGCACGAAAAAAAAGGATTGTTTCTATGAAATGTACTGGCTACCGTCACAGGTCGTGTATCCTTACATACTCTAGGTCTCACATATTTTTTAAGCATTCCAGTTCGATTCTAGCATTAGGCTGTCTCCGACGCACGGAGGGATGGATATCCTACCGTTGCATATCAGATTATTCATAAGACTGTATCCATTCTTTCTCCACTTTCTTAGCTTAACCAAAATCAAAGAATGGTTATCCATACAAGCTTTACTTTATTCAAGACTAGTTTGTTTAATACACAGTTACCGGTATATCTCTTGTTTTTTCGGTGGAAAAAGGTAGTTGCATTGAGCGAACTTAACCTTTACTCTCGATGTTTACGTAATAATCTTGTTGGATTGGGCATGGTTGATTAATGCTATAATCTTACTCTCTTCCTGCATAGGCACTCCCTACATCCCAAGCTACATGGACCTGAGTAATGGGCCCGAGCCTTGTGTGGTGTGCGGGGACGCGGCGACTGGCTATCACTACCGGTGCATGACGTGCGAAGGCTGCAAGGTATGGGAACGAGGGTAGACGTTCCAGTCTGTCCGTGGCGATAGCTTATATGCACTTTTATATCGACACTCAAACAGAAGAAACTGTTAATATTAAAGAACAAAAAACACATTGACAAAACCTATTTTAACCGGTGCTTTTCTTAATGTGTTAAGTACATGTACAATGTTGAAAAGACATGCCGATCTCAGGAGCACCATTTCCTTGAGGAATCAGCAAGGTGTTTAACATTCCAACGCGTTTTTGTGATTGCCTGTAGTTTAGAACTCAAATGTTAACAGAACCTTAAAAAATAAAGGTACCTATGTGTAATTATTTATAACAGTTAGTTTTGGGCGCTCTCGCATGGAGGATTTCCCACGATTGCCATCGAATCTTGTTTTCATTTAAACAAATCGAACACTTTAATCATTTCGTTGTAAATAGGGTTTCTTCCGAAGGACAGTGCAAAAGAATCTGAGCTATTACTGTAAATGGAACGAAGAGTGTGTAATCGACAAGACCACCAGGAATCAATGTCAGCAGTGCCGGTATAAGAAATGCATCAACGTTGGCATGGCACCCGATCGTGAGTTCATCTACACTTCTTATGTACATGTAGTGGCTCCTTTGGATTATAGTCACTTTTAAACAAGCCATGACAAGCTTTTGACTGATTCGTTTGTCTTTCAAGCCACCCAGTAGCGCTATACACTTAACAAGTCCCGTCAAGCACAGTCGAATCAGTTAATTTCCTAGATACTCAGTCCTGGAAATCTAATCCTTCTTTACAAAGCATGAAGTGCGTCATATTAGAAATATAGGAAGTTATAAGAGGTAATCGGTGGATTACTGACGGGATTCGCTTCCATGACTGACAAGAGTACTCGTATGAATGCAGTTTTAGTTCCTCCTCCATTCTCGGTGTCTTCTTCCTGTTCGTGGATTTCTTAACTTGTCTGTTTTCTGTCGTCCTTCACAGTGGTTCTAAATGAGAACCAGAGGAGAGCCAAGAGGCGACTGATCCAAGAGAATAGGGAGAAGCGAACACGGGAAGAGATGCTGCGACAGAGTGGATTGCTGCTGGCCAGCCGGCTAACTGAGGCCGAAGAGAATCTCATCAAAGCCATACTGGTGGCGCACCAGGACACCACCTACCTGTTCAGGAGAAACTCCACCTCCTCGGAAGAGGTACCAGATAAACCTTAGATCAAATGCTTGGTTCAAATTGGTTTACTAAAAACATGACTTGCAGCCAGCAGCTGAAACGAACAGGGTTACAAATATAGATAATTAGAAACGGTTTTGCCATTACAAAGAAGCTTAAAATAATTAAATAGCAACGTTACCCACAAGTATTCAATAACTATTTGAACAAAGGGGCGGGGAAATCATACAGTAAACAAAGTTACATGACTAACTAGACAAGAAGTTTGCTTTTTTGTAACCTTTTTCTCAACAAAGGTATGCCTCTTACTCAACCCTAGGCTTTGCATTTCTTTTCTCAATGTAGGACGGCCAGCCTGACACCAAGAGGGCCAAGGCAGAGGATGACAAGAGTGCTTTACTTAACCTGGCCGAGATCATGACCCCCTCCATTGTCAAGGTGGTAGAATTCGCCAAGAGGGTACCAGGATTCAAAGAGGTAAGGACACACGTCTGATGCCTCAAGACATCCTCTCCCCCCTTTTGGGGAGGGGAGGGGTGTTTTGTTTTTCCAGATCTAGAAATGATCTAGGATTAAATCTTGCCTTCTGCGAGGCGTGCCTTGAATATTTACGGCCATTGTACCTGGTTGCTGTGCTTTCAATGGAAACAGATGAGACCATTCAAGATGATGATACAGGAGGTCTCAGTTTTAAAATAGTAAAATGTCCAGGTTAATTTGATACCTTTTGTGTGGGAAAACTAGGATCCTCAGAATGCCACATTCATAGTTCAGCAGTTCCTGCTTGAGTCTGCTTTTCTGCTTTCACACAGAACAAACTTTGTCAGCACAACGCATAAATATAACACCAGGCCCCTTATCTGAGTTACAAATATTTGATTTACAAATTAACTCGTAATCAAAATAAAAGGTCTAGCATTTTAAAGCTTTCTCTTAAAACCTCTCCAGCTGGACCACGAAGACCAGGTCTTGCTCTTGAAGTCATGCTGCATGGAGATCATGTGCTTGAGGATCGCTCAGAAGTATGATCCCGACACCCAGCTGCTGATTCTGTCCAACGGCATGCCTCTGGACAAGTCTGAGTTACAACATGGCACGTTGGCCGACCTTGTAGAGCCCATCTTCGACTTCGCCGTGGGTCTGGCCAGGCTGCAACTGACAGAAACCGAAATGGCACTCTTGGCAGCTGTGCTACTTATAGCTGGTGGTAGGTTATCACAGAACAACTATCAGGATAGAACCTCATAAAACAAAGGGACAACGTTACAACTTCAATATAACTGCGTGTTGTAGCCGTGGTGTGATTGAATTCCACGCTGTTTCTTCCATAGACCGGCCTGGACTTAAAGATACTAAGTCGGTGGAAATGCTTCAGGACACACTGCTGACAGCCTTCCAGCACTTCATCAATGAGACACGACCAAAGACGCCAGTGCACTGGGCAAAAATTCTTATGAAGGTATGTGCCCAATCAGTTGACTTCAAAGCTTTAGATTGTTGCTGTGACCAGCTTCTCCCATTGCTAGGGGTTAATTCGGGTCCATGAGACTGAAAATCAACTATTGGAGATAAAAGTTCCAGGATAGGTCACATATAAAAGATTGATTATATAAACGTCAAGAGCTTTGTTGTATAAAAGTTAGGGTTGATGACAAAAGCAGCTCATTACCAGATCGCACAATTGCTCCCTCTCATTTCCATATGAAGGAGTTCGTGGTATCACATGATTGTTCTACAACATAATCAAATATACGACAGGCCTCAAAGGTCCAGTCGTCATGGGAACACGATCATAAAATTACACACAAACAGTGACAATAATCAACCCACAACGTGAAGAGTATAGCACTGGCTACTGTCATTATAAAGAGATAATTCAAAAGCTCCGAGTCTCTTCTTCTGTCTGTTTTACTTTATTTTTCAAGTTCTGTTTTAAGCGCTGGTCCCAGCAATCCTGCGACATGTATTACGCGAGTTTACCACTGTAAGCTGACAACTTTACAAATGTATAAAAGTCACTTGTAAACTTAGACCTGGCCCAGGCCTATAGTACTGCTACTGACTTAATTGTATAAGTAGTAAGTACGGTCATAAATTGTCAGTAATTACAACACCCCCACCTTCCTATGAAGTGGTACAACAGCAAGGTTTCCTTAGGTTATTAATTACTACCCTTTTATAGCCCAATACAAAAGCTGGGGAAACCAAACAGATATTCACCGAGTGAAATCCTGAGTCGAGCTTGACTACGTCGCTAAGGAACGGCCTCCTCTGGGACCTGAGCGAGTTATGCTTTGATCCCCACATAAATGTCATTATTTTGTTTCCCCGCTCACAGATCACCGACCTTCGGACTATTAGCGCTCGTCATGCTGAGAGACTACTGTGCGTCAAATTGGACAAAACCCAGGAGATACCTCAGATATTTCTGGAAATGTTTGACGACTGTAACACTACACTGTAAACAAATCCTCAGACAAATAAGCTGGTGTTGAGTATATGATCTTCATACCGAGTATTTATTTGTCCTGAACGCATAAAGCTCCCTCCTCCGTCTTACCAGAATTCTAGGTATCAGTATGGTAGGGGTAACGAACAATAGTGGAAAAAGTGGGAAACACTATTCTTCGAGCATGTCGGGAAGTCAGTAAAAATAAAGAACCTAGTTAGACATGACTGTCAACCGAATGTGGTGTACTTTAATTGGCAGGCACATCGTGGGTATTAAAGCGCTCTTCAGTCCACTGTGGCCGCAATTGGTCCAATAAGGCGAAAATCATTGCGGAAAAATCATAGGTACAAAGTGCCGAGGTGTTGGCCTGTCTACGTAGTTAACCCTTAACCAGCAGAAACAGGTTGATGATTACCTTTACGTCACGCATTCTGTGTTACTGGCTCCGAGGTGAATTCTTCCGCTTTAATGATCAAGCTTTCTCGAGGATTTTCCACTAATAGTAGCTTCATGCATCTGGTCCAACAACACGTATATGAAAATCAATACTCGAATACCGAAAAAAAATTCCCTTGAATTAATGTGTTTCGTGTCGTGTTCGTGGGCAATCTGATTTTGTATCCCGTGCATTTGTCCATCTTCTGGGTTGTGCCTTGAAGACAGAACACGCTGTTGGTAGGAAAACCACGAAGTGACTGTGAGCTCCCTCCATGCTTGAAAGTATACCTGAATCCTTATGCTAGTACCTAAGATACGCCTGTTCCCTGGAAAATATGAAAGATGTGTGTAATACTGCACCCTTTAAATTTCTTGCCACGTGTAAAGGCCAAAGAGTTCCAAAGGATAGTTGATGTTTTTCTTGGGGTGAAACACTTTAAGTCAGTGCTTATATGTACATGTATAGTGGTTGGTTAACTGGCTGAGTCTTGTCAGCTGATGGACTTCAAATTCTGGATGCTTATGGGTGTAGTGGCAAGAGTAGAATGGAACATTTTACCGTATGAAAATACCCTTTCCATACCACGAATATGAAACATTCATTATTTGCATTATACAATGCCTGAGAAAAATTCTGGAAAGCACCTGTATACTCCGACTTCTGGATCTCTTGTGGAATGGAACTCTCTATATTTGCCGTGGAATAGAAGTTCTATTTTGCGATGTGGCTGTGCCGTGCGTTGGTATGAACGAGTCAGTGGCACGTGGTCAACGACACACCATCGCTCATAATGAAATTGGTTTTTATCCAGGCGTTGTATGATAATTATACACACTTGACAACTAATTTGTTTTGATTTGCTCTTGTCGGTTAGTTGACTATACTGGCTAGACCTGCTCGTTGATCAGTCTAGTCGGGTCTTTTTTTCGGCTGGTACTTAAAGAGTGTTTCGTATGTAAGGTTTTGAACTGTCGTCTTAGGACAAGTTCACTCTGTGAAGACGAGACGTATCATCGCCACACATAATCAGTCAAGATTTGTTTAGATTTGAAATACGAGGTATAGTGTAGAAGTATGGCTTTATAATTACCGCAGCACCATTGTAAATTCTTATAAATTAAGTAACAACTGCAGCTGTTTCCTTTTTTTGTAATTATCACTGTTAACGTTATTCGTAATTCAGGTTATCGTTGCTTTTTAACTTTTATTGCAAAGAGTATGCTTGTGACATGTCAAAAGAAACTGCGCAGGTTCAGTCACATTTCATCATGAAGAACTCATGTACAGTATACTTGAATATGAAAAAATATATAAAGATTTATTAAGATAACATTAAAGTTACTGTATGTATATAGACTTTATCTCCAGGTAATATCAACCCACCATTTTGACTACCTCACTTTGAAATTTATGTACATTTAACTGTAACATCCCGAGACTTTGGGGAGAGATTATTCGTTGTTCAAAATGTCAATAACATTTTGTAGCATGTGGCACGAGAAGTTTATTATATGCACTAATAGAAGTCCAAACAAGGAAGACAATTGCAAACAGAAAAGACGATGTAATACGGGTACATGTATAGCCTATTGAAATACATCGGTGAAGGTGTGGCATGTGCACTTGGGTGTTTTAAACAGATTTAGGGATTTCCAGACTGGGGCATGCGGGTTGTAGCAAGATGATATCAATAGCTAGTCATTGTTTGTACATAAACCTTAAAGCCGTAGTTCCAAAAGAAATCCATGAAAAATTTTCCAGTCCCTTTCATTTTGGAATGCTCACTAGGAAATGAACATTATGGAAACATCGACGTCCCAAGGTTCCGTTTCGACTCAGTTAAACAGTGCCCGGAAAACTTTTCCATTATTTATAAATGATCTATTCCCGAATTCGCCCAATGAAGTGAAAATGACCAAAATATGCCTGTATGCACACATCGATGCTCTTCGATTTGTTTTCAGGATGCTGCAACTGATAGAAATCAATCATGTATTCCTTTGACACACGTATAAATGTACTGAAAGACAAATAAGGGCATACTTATGAAAAAAACTCAGGGATTTTGTAGAATGGTAGAGTTATGTACATTAAAGTGAGCCGGCCGTGTATACAATAAGTCTCAGTATTAAAGTTGGTAGTAGACGTCGACAGATCAGATTAATGATTCGGTGCGTGTAAGTACGTATATGTTGATGTATAGTTCATGACTGAATGAAAGTGAAAAGGGTCTGTCATAACTTCGGTTTGATTATTGTATCTTCGTTGTTCCCAGTAAGTAAATAAACACGGCTAGTTTGAGAAGCAATCATTGCATTTGGAGGTACTACTTTGGAAATTTCTCATGTCATGATCTTGGTCAGAATAGGAGTAAGCCAACGAAAGTTTGGAGGCTGTCTCAGTAATTTATGACCCAACTTTAGTGTACATTAGTGCAACTTACACGTGTGTATACACGTATGTATATATTTCCAGTCGGCCAAACACCCTAACGCAAATGTTTCATGAAACTAATTTTCAAGTTATACAATGTAGTCTCTGAACATCTGGTTATATAGTTGTTGAGTACAGCACAAGTCTGTAAAAGATGTTCACAGAAACCACAAAAAGCTAACAAATTATGGCTACTTCCACCGGCAGCGATCTTACATCAGAACTCAGGAACGAATTCCCTCAAAAGAAAAAAAATGAATCCTACAACGGATTTGGGCACTGCCATGAACAAATGCAGATTTCTGGAAGGGCACATCCCTGTCTCTTACAACTAAGACATGAATTGCACTTCATGGGAAATGGCTCCATATACCATGTGAAAGGAATGATCACTGTGCACCAAGTAAAAGGGGACTGTACTTATTTATTGGGAAAAAAGTGTTTTTATCATCTCAGTATTTTTTGTCCCCTAGTCAACATTCACACGCATTACAACAAATATAGTCAATATCTTCCCCCCCTTACACTTTGTGCGAAACGGACGACGGGACGCGTTCGTTCGATCGATTGAGAGCCAGCTAGCGAAAAGATAACACTGAAAGTTAAGGCGAACATTGAGGGCGCTGTCAATTACTATAGCAACATACCTCGCTGGGTTGCTCGATAACGCAACGGATTGCGGAAGACGATAGGTCTCCAAGTTTATAAGTCAATTGCCTGAAGTATCATAGATCCTGTAAGTATTTTCCAGTAATGCCTTATTGGAAGGATATATTGAGCTTGGTATGAATGAATTAAGGACTTTATCAATTCAATGTTTATAAGAAATGACCAAATTCATCACCATTTCACACGACAGTGCAGCGAATTTCATCACTCGTACTCGCGTACTAAACTTTCATCTAAAACAGTTAAACACGAGGGTCCCAAGCTGTGGAGCACATTAGATTCTTCTTTAAAAAACACAGCAAATCTCTCACTATTTAAACGTAAGTTTAAGACTTTTCTACTTAATAAATATTTGTAATTGATTATTCCACGGGGCTGCAGGTTTTTTTTTTCATTATGTTAATATTACATGTATATTTGTTCTTGTGTGTTTTACATGTTTGTATCTTGACTGTATGTTAGTGTATATGGGAGTCCCTACTCGACAAAAGCTGCTTTTTCAATGCTCAATCACATCTCATGTTTAGTTTCTATACATGTTTTTCTTTGGTAGATAAATTCCCCTGGAGGATTTTTAAGGGAAATAAAGTCCCAGATCAATTTGTTTTAGACTGGTTAGGTTCCTTTTTCCAACACATTGACTGGTGTAAAAACATAGACTGAAACCTGTCTAAACTTCTGTAACAATAGCCACTGCAAAGTTATCTTCTGACAATTTAAGATTTTCCCAAGCTGAATGGACTTTACTCTGGGAAAATCCAAATGTTCCTAGCAACAGAGGCTCCTTTGGTCAGAACTGCATGCACTTGGCTGTTCAAGAACAATTATAAAATGCACGCCACAGTCGTGTCGCTACCAACAAAATGAAAACTCCTGACCAACATGGCTCTTTTCAACCGATGAGGGGGGTACTTCTGCTCAAGGCAGATAGGGCATATATAGTGGAATTTATGTGTGGTGGAGTATGTGGAAGAGGTGGCAGTAAGTCATTTTTGCAAGTCTTAGTTAAGTCACAAGTCATTATATGCAAGTCACAAGTCATTAGGTCCAGTCACAAGTCAAGTCACAAGTCTTTAGGTCCAGTAACAAGTCAAGTCACTAGTCATTTGGTCTAAACACAAGTCAAGTCACAAGTCTCTTTCTCCAAGTACAAGTCAAGCTGCACATTATTTTGTTCAGCTGTGCTAATCAGCAAAAAGAACCAGGCGTCAACTTATGAAGTTACGAGTTATAAAATATATGAGGCCGGTTGAGTAGCGTCTGACTTAGGTTGGTAATAAGTCATTTTTTGCAAGTCCAAGTCAAGTCACAAGTCAAAGCTGGTATTTACAAGTCAAGTCAAAAGTTACAAAATAGCGACTTGAGTCCAAGTCACATGACTCAAGTCAGCAACTCTGGTATGTGGTTGCTAAATATAGAACTCTTGCCAATATTTAAAAGTTTATCGAATTTCTACCGCTTCCCAACTCCAGAGTTTGTGTTTGGTGTTGCAAGCCACAATGTCTGCCTTGCACTGGGAAGCTCAAAGGAAACAGGGCGTGATTGACAAGAAGAATAAATTTGAACTGGAAAGGAAGGTATGTTATTCTCAAACCTTCGGTGTAGAAAAAAGCTAGCACGTAAGAAAATTGCCATGAAATAGGGTCCTTCACTGAAAATCTCTTTCGAATTGCAACTCGAGCCCTTTTTTAAATTGGAGATATCTACAATTGCCCGTGCTCGAAGTGCTATATCGCTATTACTTCCTACTCACTGGCCCCATGAATATTCCTGAAACCATCTCAGCTCCCTGGGGAGTGTAAAGCTTAATGGTTCTATACTGAAGGTGCAAAGAGCTCATCAAACCCAACAACCATCTCTGCCCTCACAGGCACCCATTTTGGCTGGTAGAGAGACAAAATGGGAATGAAATTACTTTTTCAAGGTCATAGCATGTACATGTCACCTGTTGCTGGATTCAAGCCCTTGACCCTATGTTTGGAAATTTACAGACCCTTAATGCATGTCTGCATGCCTCCTTTGTTAATGTTCCACTTAATAGGAAAAGCTCAGACTTCTCCAAGAGCAGAACCAGAGGGAGTTGCAGGAGAACCGATCTAGGCAGGGATCGAGTTATGAGAAGCAACTGAGCAAAATGATAAGTCAAAGCGGGCGGTGCGCTCGAGGCGAGTACCATCAGAATAGGGATGCCCAACGGCGACAGGAGTTTTACAACGCCACTAAAGGAGACCACAATGCCAAGATACAACTAAGATATAATGTAAGTATGCCAACTCCTTGACTCATGTTCAACCTCACTTGTGGGTGCTGGTCAGAGTTTTAGGGACTGCCTTATCACACAGCTAAGAAGATTAGGGACAATTCCCTGAATTGCTACCGTGCACTATCTCAGACTCAGGGTACTTGCTGGATTATGTTTAAGCAAATGCATAAACTAGTCAGCCTAAACTCTACCAATAGTACTAGAATTGTACAAGTACATGTACTGGAGAAAATGGTTCAGTTAATGCCAAAACTTAAATGGAATGTAGCTTTGATCACTAACTATCTTTATGTACTTTTACATGGCTTACTTGTAACACCGTAGCTTATGAAACCTGGTCTGTGACCTTGCAAAGTCTCACTGGAAGTTATCATATACTGGTTAGAGGATCTCATACATTGGAATGATAAAGGAAATTATAACATGGTTCCTTCAAATCGGGAGCATCCCCTATTCTTACCGGGAATGACACCTATTCCAGAACAGGAACAGAGGTCAATGCCTTTGCACGCTTTCCTCAGGAATGGTTCATTCTCATCAGGAATATGGCAAGTTCCCTGAGAAATGTGTCAGGGTTCTGTAAAGGAACATTCCAGAGGGAACAGTAATGTCCTGACCTTTGAAATGTTACCTCATCGATGTGTCTACCTTTTTTTTTCTTTCCAATGCAGGATATTGACTTTGCCCAGCAGTGGTAACACACCATATCATCCAGTATTGAGGATGTGCTCATCAAAGTGCGTAACATCACCACACAATTAGTATTACATTCTTCAAGAGGCATTTTGCAATATATCCTTTTAAACCATTTCTGTTTGCGTCAAGGACAATCTGCAAGGAGACGATCTATTCTAAGAAAACCGTGGCTGCAGTGGTATACATGTTTTTACTCATGTGAAACAGCATTTTCAAGCACGCTCTGAACATTTTTTTCTTCAAATTCTGAAGTGTCCAGTTCACTTTCATGGACAACTGTGCCAATGAATTTTGTTACAATTTCATCAAATACATCCAGTGACTTCTTTCTGTTAAATACGTGTTTCTTGTACATATGAAAGCAATATTGAATAAATGAACCAATGACAATAATATTTTACATGTCAGAAACACTTTACAGAAAAATACACAAAACCAATCAGTCAACTTTGTCATCCGTTTACATTTTAGTTCACATCCTATTTTTCCAAATTGGTAAATAGGATGTCTTTTAAGCATTTTACGATTTGGTTTCAATGCAGTGCCACCATTTATTGGGGGGGGTTAGGGTTGGTTTTGTGTTTTTCTCGTCTGCAACTTGCTGCAGGTCATTCAAGGATAAAACTTGGTTTGTGTGCTATAAAAAGTAAACATATTTTATGAATGTTTTTTAGTAAAATCTACAAAGCAGAATGAACTTGTATTAAAGCATGCGACAACCATATGCATGTCATTTGCAGCATTTGTGGAACAGTTTAACATTCAATGGTATCACAAATACCTCAGACTACCCAGAGAAGGTACTGAGTGAGACTACCTAACAGAACTTTTAAACTTTATACATGTACATTTACAAATATGTGCATGAGAATTCTTTGTCTTGTAAAGTGCTGCAGCTGGTTAACATGTTATTAAGCAGAAGTTGTCCTGACATTCAGACCTTTGACCATATGTCAACATCCATCTTCCAAACACAGTTGACCTATGCAAGAGCAGTGAGATTGTGAATTAGGAAGCTAGACAAATCATGTAGTATGAAGACAGTAATTATCACAACCAATAAAAAAAGTATCCTCGATACCATTTTCAAAGTAATGAAATTAATGTATTCGGGGAAAAAATGTATAGTTGTAAATAAGCACCCATGCAGTTGCTCATGTAACCACATGGAAGTTCAAGGGCATCGACATTTGACTATT
The DNA here is from genome assembly GCF_054643075.1 of Acanthaster planci. Taxonomy (NCBI): domain Eukaryota; kingdom Metazoa; phylum Echinodermata; class Asteroidea; order Valvatida; family Acanthasteridae; genus Acanthaster; species Acanthaster planci. Next base: position 4,327,698 of record NC_141779.1, read on the forward strand.
TTGTTTTGTATTCAAAATGTAATGTATTACTTTTATTTATTATTTGCTGGAGTATTATTGCAGTGTGACTATTTTGCATCAGACAGCATTTGGCATTAAATGACTGCTGGGTCAAAAAATGAATTCAGTTGAGTTACTATGTATTTGTGTATCCGCAGAGACTTTACTATTCAAATATACCTTCAGAGAGCACTGCCTGCCTGAGCAAGCTATCCAAATCTATCCTCAGAGGTCACTATCCGACTTAGCACTCTGTCCGAAACAAACCTCAGAGGTCATTGCCTGACTCACCATTCTGTCCAAAACAAACCTCAGACGTCATTGCCTGACTCAGCACTCTGTCCAAAACAAACCTCAGACATCATTGTGTGACTCAACACTCTGTCCAAAACAAACCTCAGAGGTCATTGCCTGACTCACCATTCTGTCCAAAACAAACCTCAGACGTCATTGCCCGACTTAGCACTCTGTCCAAAACAAATCTCAGACGTCATTGCCCGACTTAGCACTCTGTCCAAAACAAATCTCAGACGTCACTGCCCGACTTAGCACTCTGTCCAAAACAAACCTCAGACATCATTGCCTTTAATACTTAGCACACCGTCCAAATCTACCCCTAGAGGTCACTGCCTAACTTGGCACTCTATCCAAAACAAAACCTGAGATCACTGCCCGACTTAAGATGCCGTCCAAATCTACCTTCAGAGAGCATTGCCTGCTTCAGCGCTCTGTCCAAATGTACCCTCAAGTCACTGCCTGACTTAGCACTGTGTCCAAAACAAACCTCAGAGGTGTTACCTGACTCGACACTGTCCAATACTGCCTCAGAGGTTACCGCCTGTCTTACCACTCTCTCCAAAATCTACCCTCAGAAGTCACAGCTTTGTACTTGTATCACTTAAAGTATGCAACAGAATTTTCAGGGTACATGTACAGTCTGTGTTTCTTCATGAAACCACAGTAACAAATCCAGGAATAGCAAATTGTATAATTGGAAATTTAATTCTAATAGGTAGAATACTTGGTTGCATGTAGACTTTTTACGATACAAAAGTTGCAACAAATTCGGGTAGTTCTAAGAATATAACAAGGAATGATTAATACCTGTACTGCATGTACAGCTACAAAAAGTACATGTACGATATGTGCACATCGGTGACAAAATCACATCTAAAGAGTACTGCACGTCACCTGGACACTGCAAAGCCTACAAAGGTTTGAAATCCATGAATGAACCAGGATTTGAATGTCACAACCAGACTTACCCGCCTGATGGAAATTTTAGAAAACAGGTCAACGAAAATTCCAAATTCTAATATAGCAGCTAATGCATTTCCCATAATGTACAGTTTTTGTGCATGCACCGTGCACATCCTCAGCCCAGTTTAAATCTTCCCATCAGCCCATCTCTTCGTCGTCAGCGAAGGGTATCAAAGTAGAAATAAGTCAAAACAGATTTTCATGAACACTAAAAAGCAGACTGAATGAGAGCTTTCTATTTAAGCCAAGCGCGTTTATATACAAGTACAGGCCACATTTCAGTTCGAGATCAGGTTTATTCAAAAGATACTACTTTAATAGTCACAAATTACAAAAATCTTTCCCAAGGGTAAATTAGAAAGGCACATTAAAAGTATTAAGAATATATGTACATATGTGGAAAATATACTACAGTACATGTCAGGTACTGTCCGAAGAAAATAATGACTTTTGGAAGAACTTGAAGAAAATGAAGAAATTTTTTAAAGATTTGTATGAACAATCTTTCTTTACAGTTTAAGGGAAGAAAACAAAAATGCCCTCATAAAATATGGCAATTCATCTACCTCTAGGGCAGTAATTATTTTATAAATATATAAAAATATTAAAATATAGAATTTCTAACAAGTTTCGGGGGACAAGTTGAATTATGAACCCACCAAAAAAACAAAACACAACAAAATTAACACTATTTATTCCTGATGGTTTTTAAGTGCTTTGAAAAATAAACAATGGACTAAATTTGATTATTTTTTTCTCCTCCGACCCTCGGTAAGTTCATTCCAGGGGGTAAATGGAACTTGGAGAGTTTTTTCATTTATCCTCCGACAATGCAGAATTGCATGCTATATTCATAATCCAATAAATAACCAAAATGGGGCCTAAATTTCAAATTAACTGTAGTGATTGTAAGAAAAGCTTCTTGCATTCTTAGGAGACTGCTCACAATCAGCCCTCTGTGGACCTGCACAAGGTGAAAAGCAACAGGAAACAATGCAGCCATTGAGTCTTAATAGTAAAATTTCCAATAGGCCTCTGGCCTGATGAATACATTCATTTGTAAATTGTAAAAAAATGTACATGCATGCTTTCCTATGGAGCTCAGTGGATTGTGAGCCCCCATTGCCACCATAGAAAATACAGGTAAAAGTGTGGCATCATCAGTACAGAGGCTTACTAAGAAAAATGAATATAAAAGAGTAAAAACTCACTTATTCTTAAAAGATCATCCACATACTCCCTTGCATTCAACTGTGTGAATTCACCAAAGACAAGTCGTAATTGGTAAAACAGGACTTTTATGACAATCGGTCCAGCCCCCCCCCCCGAAAACCTTTAGAACAAACCTGTATTCGAAAAACATACCTGTTGTAATGATTTTCTTTTCATTATTTGGTAAGTGGTTATGCCTTTATGGAATTCCAATGAAAATTGACAACAAAACCATTTACACTTCACTCTTTTGTAAAATCTTTTCCTTTTTGAAGAAGTGAATATCAACTTTAAGTGAGTCTCCATGTCATCGGACCAAGTTTGAACGACTGGTAGATGTGCACATTTTCAAAATCTGCTGGACTTACTATTCACACTGAATAGAATACGGCCGCTTCACAATAGTGCGCCCTCAAGAGTTTGCAACCCGCGAAATTTGTCGACCCAATGCGCGTTTGGAAAGGGTCGACAAATTTCGTACGTTATGATTGGCCAACGCGTTGCAAACTCTTGGTGGCGCACTACTGTGAATCGCCCGTATTAATTAGAACTAACCACTAAAAAACCAGTTTCTCACCTGTATACAAACTACTGTTGTGTTGATTGGTGTCTTGTTTTGTTCGGTGATTTAGCATCTCCAAGCTGGATGGGGTTCTGATATTCCGGACCATGGGCCGATACTGATCCATTGCAAAGTTGAACGACAATGCTGTATCATTCAGAAATAAAATAGGTTAATAAAGGGCAGATGGAAATTTACCTCTAGTTTGGGTCTACATGTAATGATATTTCACTGACAGGAATTCGTGTATACAAAGGCACTGGAAAGGTCCTGTCTCGGACAACATTGTCTTGGAAGAAATTCCATGTTATTAAACAATATTTTGAAACATGTTTGTACCACCCACTGATGTGCACATACTTTGAATGAAGCAACTGAAAGAGATATAGGTATCAGATGCATTCGCCAGATTTCCATTTGACTGAGTTTGATTGTTTAGCATATGCCACTATCAATAAAGCTTCACAGACTGCATTGTTTTTAAATAATACACTTGAAAGAAACTGGCAATACTTTGTCAATAATTAAATGACTTCTCTTCCATACAAACAATGCTTTATTGAGTGGTGTTCACATCGCTAATTCTAGATAGGACAGTGGAAGTATCAAACACACTGGGGTCTTCCCATTGTAATCTCCTTGTGTAGATTATAAAGTATGAAAAAAAGAAGAAATTGCTCCTTTTGGACTCAGTTAAGCCAACAGTGCACTTTCTCTGCATGCTATTTTTCAGACTTTCAGCATGATGTATAGATGCCATTTACAAATGTGGTGAACATTGAGGGTGGTTAAGGGGGCAATGTGAAGAGCATATGGCGGTGTATTTTTTCCTGATGAACTCAACAAAAGAAGTCAAGACTTTGGTTTTGGGAATCCAGTCTAGTAGCTAGGACAATCTGCACATACCTGCAGGGGATGGGATGTAACGCTGGTAGTGAGGGCGTGCTCTGCTGACAAATGAGGAAGAATGCTGTGGTTCGCTAGCCATCTGCTTATTGCCTACAAGCCAACATAACATATGTGATAAATCTATGATAGACTGAATTTCAAGAGAGACAAATAGGTGAATCTTTTTTTCTGGAACTAAATTTCAATTAATACATGTATTCCATGGAATTATACATTAACTTGCCAGTGCATTCTGGGCAATCAGTGGGCTTGTTAGGTATGACATCATGGACAGAGTGGCATGTGTGAGCGTTTCTTTGTCCCTTCGATTCTTCCAGCAGGGCACGACTTGCACTTGTCACAGTCAATAATTTGCACACCGAGCAACTTTTGACCGGCACACGCAGTTTCCCCTCATGATTTCGGTTATCAGCATTGAACAGAAGTGCCCCCTCATCGATTGAAAAGAGCCACGTTGGTGGGAAGTATTTAACAGCTCTGTCCGAATGTGTTGTTAGAGTTAGATGTACGTCTTCACTGCACTGAAAATATGCGGAGACGCGCTGACAACAGACATAGCCGTAGCTCTAAAAGCCCCTTTTGGACACGGCAATGCAATATCTCATCCTCAAGCCTGGTTTCCAGAGCATCATTTTCCATGAACAGAGATACATGTAACCAAATTGGGAGCAATCTATGCACATCCTCTGGTATAATGTGCTTTAAACAAGTGAGGAAGTACAACGGCGCAACAACAAAATGTATTTCCCGCAAGATACACTACTGCTATGAAAAAAGCACCTTCTCCTGCTCCCACTCTGGATGGATGGACTTGAGTCACTGACTTGGTCTTGAGTCAGACTTGAGTTGCTTTTTGTTGACTTGAGACTTGAGCTGACTTGACTTGACAAAATATGACTTGTGACTTGACATGAATAAACTTGACTTCTTGACATTACCATTTAAATGACTACAACCACTTCACGACACAGAGTTTAAGAGAAGCAAGAATTCACATCATTAAATAACAACACTTGGAAAACAGTTCGTGCAACGTCTTTCAAACATTCAATGTGATGAAAATCTTTTGTAAATGTCATGTCAAAATGCACTTTAGACTATTTAATATTCAAATAAGGTGTTTTAGCGAGAATGTTTGACAAGTATGCAAGTTATTTGTGAATTCCCCTTACTTGATGCACTCCTTGAAACAGCCACATCAAACAGATAAACTGATTTTCGTTCATGCTAATGATTTTAATGTGCCAGTGCAGATGGGAACAATGCTGAAGCATGTTCTTGCAAGTGAAGTACATGCAATTTCTTTCAGAAATTGGCTTGACTTGAGACTTGACTTAAAGGTGGTGTACACCATTGGTAAAATCCTGAAAATGGGACTACCATATAATCCTCAAATATCTTACTTGAAGGAAAGTACATAACAGTCTCAATCAGTCTGTAAAATATTTCCACCCAGAATGTTGTAATTTTCAAGAAAACAAACATTTTGTTTTTTTTTACGATGGTCGGCCGACCATCGGAATAGAGTTCATTTCACTTCGCACATCACATCCTCTAACAGGCACCAATTTTCTATTTGGGCCAATGTAGTGTTTGCAGATGTTGTGGGAGTCTCCATTAATGAACGGATAAACCTAAAAGCAGCCAAAAATATACCAACATTTTTCTTTTACCAAAAACACTGTGAACTGAAATTACAGAAACCTGAGTGTTAGGCGTAAAGTAGAAAATAAATTGGATCAGTTTGAAGTTGAATTTTATTTACGGAAATTTTTCTTTAATGGGAAAACGTTGCGAATTCAAAATCACCCCTAGATAATAATGGTAGGATCCATTATGGCGGCTGTTTCCGAGCATGATGATTCTCGTCAACAAAAAGTACGATTTCCACATGTTAATCATCCCTTGTTCAAGACGTAATTCTTTTTTACTTATAATAATTATTAATGACTCAACTATGAATGCCGCTTTAGACTTTCACGCGACGGGTGGACTGACATGAAAGTGCCGTTATAAACACGATCGCGCGCACGTGCATTATAATATAGGCCTACTCGTTTCGATGTCACAGACACAAGTCGACTGCTGTGTTCCTGGATGAAGTTTTTCCACGAATCCGCAATGCTACATTGTCGAGGAGGCGCATTACTCCAAGGTAAGGGGTAAATTTACTGATTACTCCTAACCGTTGAAAAATGCTCCTTTTTTAAGGGAATGAGAACCTGTCACACCTGTTTCCCACCCTAACCCCGCGGACGTTGTTCGCTTGTACTACGAACGCCCTATAATTCATAGATTTTACGCAAGATAAACTACAAGACCTTCGATTTAAGCATTGAAAATGCCTCACTGTTTTTCTCGATTTTTCACAAAGCAGTTGACCCAAACATGAAACAAGTGAATGGAATGTCAGTTGCAGTGAATATTATACACTGTAATCAGCCAATCTTGTGAAATTACGACAAAAAACCAATGGTGTACCGTGTACACCACCTTTAACTTTATAGAAAAAAAGGGACTTTACCTGGAATTATATAACTTGGTTGCAACAAGGGTGGATAGCCCATAAGTGTAAATAGACCTAAGAGATAAAGAAAAGTAGTATATCATTGTACTTACCGTATATCTTATTCATCAGTACAGCATGTTTGAGAGCATTCAGCCGGGGTTGACTAATGCTCCCAGCCTTCGATGCTGACTGAAGCTTGTTCAAGTTGTAACCCCTCCAAGGTTGCTTGATAGTGTGGGCAGCTGACAGATGATGATCCCCTGCCTCATCTGACCTGGGGTCTATCCTGTGGTGTGACATAGGGACTTTTCTCCTGTTTGCCCATTGTTTAGTGTTACTGAAGTCCAGATAATGACTGACATTCCTGTGCAACTGGTGCTGCTTAAAACTAAAAAAAGATTGAAAAGGGTATAACTTGAAAATTTCTACAACACAAATAAAACAAAATAATGTATCCCACATAGGCATTTGAAAAGCTTTTATTACAAAACACCATTTTTGGTCAAAAAAAGTAAGGGAAGAAAGTATTTTAACATGTCCGCACTAGAATTACCAAATTCCAAAGAAATCGAAACCACTTTTAACTCACATATTTACGATTTTCTGAAGCAAGACTGAAACTGTATTTTTGAAATGCCAAACTAATTTTTGGCTTTCAGTGTTAATCCTTGGCTTTGCCAGTGGCAAGAGCTACTCAGCCATAGTCAAATGTCAAAACTATAAAGAAGAAATAAATGTTCTGTTCCTAAACGGCTCTGCATACATTTGAAGTTTTCTGGACTAAAACATCTTTCAAACTGCTGCAAGTACAACCATTTAGTAATTGCCTTACTTTTTCCATGCCCTTTGAATGGTGATTGCTGAGTCACTTTCCCTCCTCCAAACTGTGAGTCTCCGCCTCTCTCTCTCAACCACCTGTTGCCTATCCTCAGTTGACAATTGATGGGTGACAGTATTACCACCAGTGTGTGTACACCTGTCCTGTCCCCCAAGATGTCTCCTCTCCTCAAACTTCCCATGCTCTGTTCTTTTGTCACTTCCCGAAACAATGTCTGGATTACTGTTGCTGTTGTTTGAGTTTGCATTTGCAGTGCCAGCCCGAACGTCTGTATGGTTGTTCACAAGGGAAATATTATTTTCAGTTCTTTCTTGATTCCTCGCCATGATTTTTGCACCTTCTGATGACTGCAAATATAGGACGCTTGCAGTCTCCTGTTCTTTAACAAGATCATTCCTGTGCTCACTGCCTTTTCGTGTTTGTGATTCTCTTACATTAAGTTTGTCGAAGTTGGGCCTTCCCCTGTCTGAAGTGGTACGATCTGATGACTGGTTTTCATCTCTGACCTCTGACCTCAAGCTCCCATCCTCTCCTTTGATGTCTATATCCTCGTTGCTTGCTTTGCCAGCTGTCTGTATATCTGTTTCCCAGCATCGTTTCTTGGGTTGTCCCAACTCCAGTTCTGTTTCCAATTCACAATTGGTTTGTTCCAGTGGCAGTTCAGAAGACACTTCTTCAGTTTTTCCACTTTTCTCTATCTGATCACTGTTAAGTTGTCCTGTCTGGGCATCACAGTTTTCTGTGTTTGCTTTCAAAGTTTCTTTGGTCTCAATTTTCTTGGTCATTTCCACTCTCTTCCTACAAATGCAAAGTACACTGAATATCAGAAATGGCAAATACAACTGCTTTGTTTCCAAATTGACCAACATTAACCATGTCAGTTTTCAAATGTTCCACAGAAGCAAGAAATACCCCTTATGTGATTGTTACTTGAACCCTTCATTGTGTCTGAATATAATATTCATTTCATTTATTACAGTCATCCCAACAAATTTACATGAAAATTGATATTTCCATGTAATTCCCTAAAAAGGTTGTAAAATACAGTACAATGAATAATTACACAAAAGTATGACAACCAAACATACCGTAAGTTAGTACTATGTTACGCACAAATGAACAATTTACGGAAAGTACAACAAAGTGAACAAATTAGGGAGTGGTAATGAAAATGGGGGGGGGAGTAATAGGGTCAGGGATAGAGGGAAAGAGATAATAAGAACTGTGACAACAGGTTCGACAATGTGTGGGTTAGGGAAGGTTCAGAGTATGGTTAGAAATGCACCCCTAAATTGGCGTAATGCACCCTTTAGTTGGCAGACTGCACCCCTTAGATGGAAGAATGCTTAAAGTGCCAACAGGTGTTTCTACTTTCCCAAATTTGAGGTTCACTTACTTGGCAGCATCCTTCCTCAGCTGCTCGTGCTTCATAAGTAACTTCTTCCTCTCAACAAACGTTTTGCGGACTCGGTATCCTCGGAAGTAGGCCTGTATCCGAATGGCAGCGATGTCACGGATGCCTGTGATGGATAGCGCCCCCTGCTCGATCATATACTGTGCAATGTGATGGTGTTCATTCAGCAGGGCATAATCAAGAGGCGTGAAGCGGTCCTCCGTGTACTCAATGTGGTTGGGGAAGGCACAGTGGTCCAGCAGTAGCTTGGCGGCATCCAGATAACCAGAGCTGCAGCACCAGTGTAATGCAGTCATGCCCTATGCACAAACCACAGCAGTTGGAAACCATTCAACATAGAAATGTTGTTACAGTTTGTACAGGGTAAACATAACTACAACAGTGTCTGACATATGAGCATAAAAATGGCCAACAGACCTAAAACACAACAACATCACACACTGTTTACAGGTGCGCTTTCCTGCAAAGGCTCAATGGATCATGTCCCACCTTACTGCCATTAGATATAGTACACATGTAAGTAAAGCGTGAAGTGATCATGTTAGAGGTGTATTGGATTCAACTTTAGAAACTCTGTCATTTCATGTAGAAATATACTCAAAGCTTGAAATTAATAAGTGTCGATGACAACATCAGTTGACCAAGCTTATATGATCAAGAGTGTTGCCTCCATGGAAAGCATATCTGTCAGTGATTCAAACCTGGTATTGTGCTTTGTTTCATTTTGGAGACCCTGGAACTACCATTGTAGGCAAATTTTTGGAATACAAGCTGTGGCTTAAGCACTGATTCTCATGCTGAAAAATGTCTCTGTGGCTTATACACCAAGCGGTTTATACGGAAAACTTTGAAGCATAAAATCAGTCACAAAAGTAGGGTCTGGGCTACGCATACCATGTGCAGGTGGCGCAGTCATGTTTTCGTTGGTTGCTGCTTACATCTGAGAACTCGAACCTCGGAGAATAAGTCAAAATTTGAGTTTTCCGGATTTCAAGTTTTTAATGAATTCCCTGAGTCACGGAGTCATGAAACATATGCATGAAATGTGACGGGCCTACATAATCTTAAACTTTACTTGCCCTGTGGCAACATTTTTTAGTGATTATTTTCCTGTTTTTTTTATTCAGTCTCATGGTGTAATATTTGCAGACAAATAATCATTTTCCTTTTTTTTATTGTCGTGACCTAAAGATTTCTTTCTACCGTTAACCCTAACAGTCCTCAGTCCTCCAACAGGTAAAAGATTGAGGAGTGTTAGGGTTAAATAAGCATAAACTGCTTCAATGGTGTACCTTCGTGAGGCAGATCTGTTTTCTTTTCGCCGATCGTGTTCAGCATGACATGCCACAGAATTTCAGGTTTTTTCACTTGGGTTTTCTGATGACAACACTTTCTGTGGTCACTTGGTTATCGGAAAGAGTTGGCGATTGGATTGTCCATGAATGGGTCTGCGGTAGCAGTCAGGCTAGCCTGAAAACAGGGTTTGTCACAATTGCGGTGATACGTTTAGAGCGTGTGTGCCATACTGCACGCAGCTTGCATGCAACACAAGCGGTTCCAATGTGATGACTCGAACCAAGGTCTTGTGGTGGATTTTTCATTTCTGAAGCAATTTGGTTGTGTTTTTTTGATCGGCATCACAAAAACCTCGAGATAATCGGATGTAGTATTGTAGCCAGTTACAGAGGTATTTTTTAATAGCCTATTTTTTTGGCAAGAAATAGTCAACCTATGAGATAAAACGATCTTTCATTAACCGACTTTGAGTTACCAAGATTTTATTGTAAGTCCCTGACCACATAACTTTTGCGAGCCGCGGGAAAAAAAGAGGCAAGAGCTGATGTACGGCCCACACAGGACCACCATCCAGCCCGCAAAAAATATTAAGTTTTGAGGACTTAAAATTCACTTTTTATGGTGACACTCTTTCACATTTTGCTTACTTTTATTAGGATTGCATGTGTAGTGGAATCGTTGATGTACAGTACATGCTGTATTGGCACTTCAGCACGCAGCATGACGACCTTCGTGGTTGGATCATCAGTGCTGCGGTGCGGCTTATACGCTGACTTTAAATCTTAATTTGCCGATTTTTGCATGCTGTGGCTTATACAGCGGGCCGCTTATACTCCGAAAATTAAGGTACATGTATGCTGCCTAACCAGTCCGCACAGCATGCTAGCGATGGAATGGACCGAGAACTGACATACGTGCCATGTTTCCTTGTACTGTAAGTCATCACGTTTGCTGATGAAGGCCCATAATACATGGCTGCTGATCGGTCAATATATGGAGATCAAAAGGAAATGCTCTTAAAATAATCACAAGAGTTGCTCAGATATCAAAACGTGCTTGTACTCAATTGGACGTCGAGATTTACCTCGATATCCTGAGAATTTGGGTCAGCGCCCTTCTCAAGCAGCAAGGATATGCTGTTGGTGAATCCTCCATAACTGGCACATTGCAGCGGGGTTCTCCCATTGAAATCCTGGATGTTGGGGTCAATGCCCTCCCCAACCAGGATGGCACAGATACAGGTGTGGCCACCCAATGCTGCCCTGTACAAAAAATGACCACGTACAAACAAAGGCACGTCTTAAATTTGGAAAACCCATAAACACATGATATGGAATAATTGTCACAAACCATCACCTCTGCATTTCAGATCTATAATTGAAGACATTGAACTGTTAAAGCAATTTCATATTTCACTCAATCTTATTGATTGGCAGGTAAAATAAAAGCCATAAAGCTCTCCATAGACCCATATGTGTGCAGTAACAATCACAATCTTGTAAGGTTTTTATCAGTGTTGTACAGTCATTTGCAGAAGTTTAAGACCATCTTGAATTTTATTGGTATTTATGTCACTGGGCCTGCATTACATTGTCTCATTGAATGATTCCTTATGATTTTACAGTGGTGCATAACATCAGTGTAATGCTATATGACCATTTCAATGAAATTTTGTGGAAAGGTAGGTGTAGTAAGACATTTTGTCTGTAAGGCAGCATGGGTAAAAAAAGCCAGTCTAAGCAATCAGAAATAAAGGAGGGAACACTGAATATTAGACTGTTAAGATGTCAAATCATGGAATGGTAGTCAAAAATGTTCAACCAAGGTACCAAGGTTACACATTGAAAATAAACATAAGTTGCCATGATTGATTGGTTTAAGTTTGGTTTTCCTTCAGGTTAATGCATTTCCTATGGGTGGTCCTAAACTTTTGCAAATGACTGTAGTGGAGACCATCACAAGACCAGTCACAAAACAGGGTGAACAATGACAAAGGAATACTTCTGTTGCAGTTCATTTGAAGAGCTAGTGGCTTGAATTCAGACTGGAAGTCTTGTGTTGGTCTTGTGCTGAGTGTCTTGTGTGGTCTTGTGAGGGTCTTAAGTGGTCTCGACTACAGCACTGGTTTTTATGATGTTGTCTGTCTGGGTATTGATGGTTGTTCTGAAAAATTACTCATTCAAATGAAAACAGTACAATATGAATCGGAGGGGTTACTTCTTTCACAACAATGACGTTTCTAAACATACCAGTGAAGAGGTGACCGACCCTCTTGATCAATGATATCAACATGGGCACCACCTGTGATGAAATAAAAAAGACATCAATTAGCCAAAAAGAAGGTGATTTTCTTCCCAACTTATACACTGTACTTACATGTACAAGCAGTCCAATGACAAATCCATACACACTATTTGGATTTAAAAAAACTCTTACAGAGAGCCAGCTTAATATTTCAAAAGGACAAGTCATTCAAGAATATAAACATGTTCAACATATTTGGTTGACATAGGGCTGCCCTGATTGGGCTGACTTTACGCGCCTATTGCTATTTTCAAATGACCCCATTGCTATTTTCAAATGACCTCACTGCTATTCTCAAATGACCTCATTGCTATTCTCAAATGACGTCAGATGTGCTTCATTTTGAGCATATGCTGTGTGAATACCAAACTGGTTCATTCCAATTGCAGCAGCACCCAGAATAATTCAGCTGTATATTCAAAGTTGGCCAGTCCACCTTTAAGGCACCACTAGTCTGTGTAAATGGGCCCTTAGCATTTACGTGAATGGTCAGGAACATACCTTGTACAAGTGCTTTGGCCACAAGCGTATGGCCCATCTCTGCTGCCCTGAATAGTGGGGTATGTTTGGACTGATCCAGCATGTTCACATTTGCATCCAGCTATAAATCATTTCAGAAGAAACAATTCCTTGACATGGGTTTGCTCATCAATAATAGATTTCATATTTTTCAAAGATCTTAAAAAATTAATATATATGTAAACTATTCTGATGAATTCTGTTGATCAGCTCTTCCAAACTGAAGAAACAGATGCAGAGAAATTAGGCATGGATTTTGTTCTAAACTAATGGCTGTTTTCTAAATGGTTATGCCGGCCTTTCCAATCCTCTGGAAAGATTTTAAAGGATTGAAACTGTCACACAGAAACTTGAAGCTAATTTTGAATGATGCACTCCATCAAAGTATTGGGCCTTGTGCTGCACAGGCTCAGCCATGCATAAATTTAGGAACCTGACATCATCCGCACTGCTCTAGGATACTATTCCAACTGCCCCAACACACTTATGGGAACTGTTGGAGGCTTTGAATGATTACGACAGGGGTAATCCTCCAATGAACACATCTGAGAAATAATCAAGGTTTTAAGGGACTGAAGCTATATCCACTTTTCACATGGAGGCAGCTGGAGGATTTTACAGGACTGACGTTACATCCCAGCAAAAAAACCCCTTGGAGTAATGATTACGAATGTCTTACCTCTAGAAGTACTTGAATTGTGCTTGGATGGCCACACATAGCTGCCGCATGTAAGGCTGCAGAGAGAAATTAAAAAAAATGATACAATTATTGGAGACATATGGTGTGTGGCCCATAGAAAGTTGCAAATCTTTTCCCACTATGTAATGATTACTTCATCAGGCTCAATATCAGCAGAGAAAATCTCATCAAAATCTTGAGATGGAGATATGTCAAATAACCAAAAAAAATGGTAGGAAGATTTACACAATATTCCATTGCACAGGTCCCCTGTGTTATACTTCTATGGTCCCTCATAACACTTGCTGAGAAATTGATTCTGTATACAGTTGCTGACCAAAAGGCTTGCCTACTACTGTGGTGACTTATCTCAGAGAAATTGTGTGGTCATGTGACATTCTGACTTCGTTTGATGACATTCCACTAAATGCAGCTCACCTGTTGCACCCGTTTTATCCGTAGCATTGATGTCCGGCTGGCTGATGTCAACCATGCGTACAATCACGGCATCAGCACCTTTGCCAGCAGCCCACATCAGTGCGGTCCGCCCCTCCAGGTCTGGCTCATCCGTAATGCCATCACGACTCAGAAAAGCTGCCACCGTATCCTAATGGAACAAACACCATACAGCACTTATATCAGTTTGGTCAATTATGCTCAGTTCACACAGTAGTACATATACATTTGTCTTTTTCCGCACAATGTACAATGTCAGCCAGATTTGGACAGAGCAAAACATCAAAACAAGGTAGACGTACCTAAGTGCCTGACTGTTCAAACCTGGAACAGGTTCCAAATTATCTGCCTTAAGCAGAAACACCTTGAACCTGCGAAGTGCAGTTCCCAACAAAGGAGCCTCTGTTGCTAGGAAAATTGTGCCATCTCTTGGTCCTGCTTGGGGCTTATAGAGTTGAGCACTTGTAACCAACCTTACAACTTGCCTAGTAAGCTCTCTGTTTTACTAATTAATTTGTGATGTTAATTACGAGTACCTGATCCACAATTAAACCAGCTCAAGACGTGAACAGACAGGTTTTGGATATGAGGTTGCAAAGCATAGCCCTCGTACAAGTGTGTGGAAAATACTGATATTGATGCAATGAGCAGTGACGCATAGCAGCATACTATTAGTAATGGTGATAAAGTCACAATAATTACTTCAATTTGTTTTTCTTGTTTACTTACAGCATGGTTGTTCTGTGCAGCATAATGCAGGGGTGTTGCCCCGTTAGCATCTGAGCTGGTCACATTGGCACCTGCATCCAGCAAAAGGTCCACAATATGGGTGTGGCCAAGTACTGCTGCCCAGTGTAGAGGGGTGCGGAACATGTTGTCTAGAACCGACACATTGCACTTCACCAAGCTTGTCTAAGCCAACAACAAAAAATTAGAAAACACAAACTAAGGGAGCGTCTCATAATTCGGAACATTCACATTGAAATGCCGTGTTCTCATTCCGAAACAGTCGGCTGTCCAGTCACGTTCCACATGGAATGCTGTGTTCATTTGTGAGAACAGTCCGACGGGAACACGCGTTCCTGTTGGAACATCCTCATTCGGGTAGCTTTATATCTCCCATGTACTAACCTCAGCCCAATGTCCCAAAACAGAGCCTGCCAAGACAAACGAGTGTAGGTAAACTACTTTGCTTTTATGATAAGCTTAATTTTGAATAAGAATTGGAATTAAACTGAAGATGGAAATATGATGTGGCAAATTTGTTAATCTGATACGGAAATTTTGCTTTTGACTGAGATACAAAAGTGGAAAGCAATACCTGCTGACTGCATGGAGAATATATGTTGTATCACTGGGCTGTAGGCTTCAATACCTTAATTGCTTATTTGCCTCAGTCATGTCGTTCAACCTTTCTAGTGATTTTAAAAGACCTCTTCCCACACCCCTTCAATCACAGGTTACGTTTCCAAATTGTTTATGATATGATGGACTACTTCTGCACAGAAACAATGCCATGATAAACCCCTCTACCACGCAAGCCTGACGATGAGTAAAACACTCGCGGGTACAGACAATAACATTAAAACAATAAAATTACCGGTGTCCAGAAATATTCCCAAATTATTGTATGGTAAGTTATATGTCATGGTGAAAATGGAAACAACAAAAACAGGAGAAAAGTTAACCTTCATGAGGAGTAGATCACAAAATGCTGTGCCACGGCTGCCATGCTTCAGACATGGGGTCTAAAAACTGAATGCCAGAAATCTTCCTTCCTGATTGCAAATGTAACAGCCGGACCCTTCCGCTGAGAACATGCATTCCCAACGGAACGCTACCTAGAACGATCTATGCACAAAGTGGAACGATAGAACGCTAGCCTTACAGTGGTGAAGGGTCCAACGGAATGGGAATGTTCCTGATTTTTAGATGCTCCCTAACTCACTCTCAGAATCTCAATGAGGAGAGGATAACTTTCTTTCAATGAGACAGATCAGTATTTCACAAAAAAGCAAGGTAATTTAAGAACAATGCACCTGTTGTCATGCTTGATGCCCCATGAAACTATAAATGCAATGGAAGTGATCATACTAATAGGTTTCTACATGGGCAGTGTGGGTGGTATAAGTTGAATGCTTAGGAAAGGCTCTTCACAAAAATCCTTTAGGAGTGACAGATGAGCAATATTTGCCATTTGTCTCTTTTCATTTTGCTAGCCTTATTTTGACAGCAACTAACATTTCAATAATTCAACAATTAATTTTCATCTGAGACTGGTGGCAAGAGCAGAAATAAAAGCCTGAGCAGTATGAGCAAGTTCCAGTGATAATTATGATTAACTTTAGTTTGACCTGTATCACTGGAACGATGGAAGGTTGGACTATCGTTTTGACAATATTGGAACCAGGTTCTGGGCACAGTTACACAGCTAGGTTATCATTAGCCTTTTAGGTAATTACGTGTGAGTACAGAGTGAACCTTTGACATGAAACTAATTGCAGAAGAGCATAGAGACCGCGAACGCAAGGGGAGAGGCAACCAAAGGCAAAATGTGAGTATTTGAGTGACGATAGGATTCACAAAAACGGTTTGACTATTGTCAAGTGAGTGGAGCAGTACTGTGTGTGCAGTGCATATAAGGCAAGACTTTAAGTTGGTGCTTGGATCCACCAACATCCAGATTCAAAACTGGAAAAATAACATTTTTTATGTTGAGAAGTCTCGGATCCGCTGACCAACAATTAACCGATATAAATATAAAACAAAAATTCTTTTTTGCTCCACTGTCTGACTAATGGCCAAGTCCCCACTTTCAATTTTGTGTACTGTGGTCCTTGGTGGCTAGCGCTAGTGGAAAGGGATACCTCTTTTTTCTTTCCATTTTTGGACAAAACTTTTTTTTAATTCTTCCCTACTACTTGAAGACCCTTATTTGTTTTTCTTAAGACCATAGAAAATCCTTTTTGTTCTGTCCTCCTCTAAAATTTGTCTTACAAAAAAATGACCACCAACTTATGAAAAATGCTTGCCTTGGTAAGAGGCAACTGACAGAAATGGCAATGGTCAAATTATTCTAATCGCTTGAACTTGCTCTATATTGCCTAATTCTGTTAAACCTGGAGATAAAAATTCCTTTAGTTCACAACAACTAGCTTTGCCTGAATCTAATGCACACTTGATGCTTGAATGCCGGCAACAGACTGCAAACCCTTGAACTTTACATATCAATTTCTCTGCATGGTTCATTATTAATAAAAATTACTAGAATAATTTATACAGCGCATTTTTCTGAAGGTTACAATGCGCTGGGAAAAAAGCAACTGCAGGAAAGTAAACCACGTGCTAAGACAAAATTAGTGGGAGCAGATGACCAAAACCTAGAGTGGAAACAGATGAGATTTAAGTTTACAATTGAACTGTTGTAGGGAGTTGCAGTTACAAATACTAAGAGGTAACGAGTTCCAGCATCTGGGTCGAGCAACAGAAAAAGCCCTGTCTCCTACTTTTTTGAATGTACGTGGTATTTTTAGGTTGTGTTTTGAGCGAGGTTACTTCGGTTAGGTTTGCTGAGATCAAGAGAGTTGGTTATGTATTGAGGATGTGTGCCAGTTAGAGCTTTATATACATTGACGGCTGTTTTAAAGATGATGCGTTTTTGAACAGGTAACCAGTGTAGTTGTTGTAGAAGTGGTGACGAATAGCAGTGTTTGGGTTGTGTGAATATAATCCAGGCAATGTTGTTTTGAAGTTTCTGTAAACGATTTATGTCAGAGTGCTTCATTCCATTAAAATCAAACTCACCTGGAAGTTGATTAGCTGCTTGGCTATGGTCTCGTTGCCCTGGGCAACAGCCAGATGCAGGGCAGTCCGACCCTCGTAGTCCTGCCACGTGATCACACTGGGCTCTGTCTCCTGGTAAGACCAATGACAAGTGAATTGTCGTTACAAATAAACTACACCTACAAAGGGGGCTATCCACAAAGTAAATCTGCACAAAATACTGTTTTTTTAGACCCCTTTCCCTCATTACACAAAGCATAATACAAAGATATTGGTCAAGTATAACACTGTATATAAGTTCAAGGGGCTGAAACAATTTTGTTTCTTCCATTAATAGCTAAAGTGACATTCAAAACACTGATTTGACATGGCTAAGGTGCATGGCACAAAGCTGACATTCTGAGGAAAAAAAACACACCCCAAAATATGACATACATTGCAAAAAATTGACATCAGCTTCCCCTCGTGATGGGATTTAACCTAATGATGAATTTCCCTGGATCTATGTTATGACTGAGGCTTATTTTGTTATGTAAAAGTTTTCTTCCAAAGGTAACAAGTAGTTCTATGATCCACAAAACTGGTTCGCGGTCAACCCAATAGTAGAACTAGGTCAGAACTGACCAGTATAAGCTGCACGGTGTTGACGGCAGACGTGTCATGACCAGCACTCGCAGCCCAATGCAATGGCGTCTTGCCATCAACGTCAGGTATGCCAATGTTAGAATTCTGCAAGAAAATGACCAAGACACAATCCACTGACTGCTATAAAAACGTGTGTATTTCTTTTCAAATCCTGACAAGGAACTACAAGGCTTAGGACTTTGAAAAACCTGGAACACTAATGTGACAGGTATAAATTCATGTCTGAGAGACCAGCAGTTCAAGTTAACTGTCTATGGGTGCTCACACTGACCACTGTGACCTGAGGCACATCTGTACCATGAACATTATTTAGGTAGTAGGCAGGTTTCCAAAGCTTTGGTAAACGGCAAAAAATCTTGGTAAACTTGGAGCCAGTTCAACAATGATAACTTTATACAGTACAAGAGGTGACCATTCAGCCATTTGATAAAGAATTAATTGTCATAGTAGATGGCGTAAGTCCTATGTCTTCCTTTACTCTCTTTAGGAAGCAGCTTAGTAAATGCTTGTGTTCTCATTTATGGATTCTAATGCTTAGACTGAACCCTGTCAGCAGGGCAGAAAAGACAACTGGTTTCTTCATTGGACAGTCTCAACCATAGAAGTGATTCCTTAGGTATCCAATCAAAATGATACCTACGTGTTTAATAAGAAGCTTGACAGCCTCTTCATTCCCATAGGAAGAACTCCAGTGTAGGGCAGTCCTCTGTGAGAATAAAGTTCACAAGAAAATAAAAATTCTGCTCTATTTACAACAAATTAAGTACAACAAAATATCTGACTTGCTACAAACATGCAACTGGGAACTGAAGGGGAAAAAAAAGATTTCCAAATTACGCAACACGTTGTACAAAGTTAACAGTAGGTACACAAGAAGTACATACATGTGCATGACAAATGAAGTGTAGTTTTTAATCCCTTTTTCTTAACCCACTGAGTTGTGAGTCAACTATATTTGTAATCAAGATCAGAAATGTTCCTGGTACATGTACATGCCGTTGCTATTGGTTCCTGTATAAGGTTGTCAATTCTTCTGCATTTCATTACTTCTGTGTTGAGAACATCAATGCTTTTAGTTTTTCTCTTAATGAGCCATTTCGGTATTCCAACAGTGCATGCTCAGTGTGAGGCTATTTGGAATGGCTAAACATGCACTTGACCTTTTGTCCTATCAGCACAACCATACACTGACTCACACAGGTGCTTTGTTCCTGAAAGACCTTGGCTTTTAGAAATAATGGACTGGCTCACTGCTATGACATTTACCATGTACATAGAGCATGATTCCCACCTTTGCATTGTCCTGTTCATCTTGTTCCCCCGGCTCCAGCTGTTTAATCAGCAACATCAGACATTTGGTGTTGTCATGGCGAGTTGCTAGGTGCAATGCCGATTGTCCTTCCCTGTCTTTTATCCTCCAGTTGGCTCCCTTGGCTAGAAGGAGCTTGCAAAATCTGAGGTTACCCTTTAGTTAGACAAAAAATTAACATAAAATTACCTTGACAATACTCCCCAGGAATGGAAATCAATCACATATATCTTTTCCTCAATCTGACACAGTGCATCAAACTATTTACTGAAGCTCTTCCTTTCTTGATTCTGCTAAAAATCTCTGAAAAATTCTAAGAGGATTTTGAAGGACCTGGAAGGGTTGGGGGAATAACTTCCTGAATATGGGTTTCCACTGGCAGTTTATACAGAATGTACGGTACATGTGCATGTAGCTTGGACAAGACACACTTCATGAAGATAGAGGCTTTCTGTGCCTATGATATCCATGTAGAACAGGTGCAACCAATTAATGAAAATGGATGTCTTTCACACAGGTGCCAGGTGTCTAGTCTAGCCTTTCCCTACTTGCCACTGAAGGTGTACATGTACATGTACGGATAATGCACCAGTGTTTCAACTAAGTCATTTTTCTACAAGTCAAAAATGTTTTCCATAAGTCAAGTCACAAGTCACCTTTTCCCAAGTCGAGTCAAGTCCCAGGTCATTTTTTCAAGCCCATATGTATCTGATGTCAAAACCGTCCATGACATTTAAACATGTTCGCACTGAATGATAGCAAAAGCAAGATCTTGCAGTTCTCATCACATTTCAAAATGTAATTCTCCAAAAAGTAGAGACTGAAGTGCCAATAGGGCTGCCTGTATCATATCATCTGACAAAGTTTGAGATCTTGGGGTTATAATGGATTCAGATGGAACCACAGACACTTACATTTCTAGTTTGTGTAAGGTGGCATTTCACTTGTTCACTATGGTGCAGTTGTAAACTGTTTTGCAAAATAGGTCTAACCTCTTTGCCTCGTTCTGCATCATAATATGCTGATATTTTGTATGGGCAGCTTTTGTGCAAATGCCAAGTCACAGAGATATTATTCAAGATTGTATTTATTTCCTGAGTTGGTAATATCAAAACGTCAAATTTGTCCGAGTCAAGGCACAAGTCTCTTTGTTGTTAGTGAAGTCTCAATTTAAAAAAAGTACGATTTGTGTTTGACTTGAGTCCAAGCCAGCAATTCAAGTCGACAACAATGAAATACAGGTTCCCACCTTGTACGCTGCCCAGTGGAACGCAGTCCTCCCAACACTGTCAATGCTGTTGATATTGGCTCCATGCTTAATGAGATGCTCAGCGCATTCCAGTCGGTCAGCAAGTACAGTAAGCATCAGTGGAGTCCGTCCAAACTGATCCCCAGCATTGATATCATCATGACTATCTGTGGTCAATGTAGAATCACGCACATTGAAAAAACATCACTCAGATGTAAAAATGAACAGTTGTCAGATGCCTTCGGATGCATGCATGTGCACACATTCACAAACATACAACTGAAAGTTGATCATTCCAAACTGCTGGATACATGTGATACTCAAATGGGGAGGCGAAGCTGACAGTGGCCTGTTGGTTAGGAGTTGTGACTCCTTGTTAGAGGTCCACGGTTCAACTTAGCAGCTGGCAACACATTTTGACCTTTGTTAAGTCACTTTATTTACCCCTACTTGCCTCTTTCCACCCATGTGTATAAATGGGGCAACTGTGAGGGCTGAGATAATATCAGCACTGCTGGCTGCTGAATGGCCCTGCCTGATGAACTGGATAATAACTGAGACTACTGGTCCAATGGAAAGCACTAAACAAGAGTCTCCTTTGACAAATGCAATGCAATGCCACCTGTAAATTGGACTGTCAGCTACTTGCCAGGAGCACCCACAGTTCCACAGTACCAAATATATATGTACATGTATGAAACAGGGTTATTACATCTTTAATAGCTACAACAGTATTTTGTTTATATAACGGGTTTTGCCCTTACCCAACGTGTATATTAATAACAATAAACACTGTATGCTCAGTGCTTGTCCGAGAGCTTGCGAAGTCACAAGCTTACTCGCTTGCAACAGTATCCGCGTCAAACTACATGTACGTGTATGGTGTTGCATCACATGTTAAATTTGTGCACAGTGTTGATGCAAATTCCATTTTGGTTTTATGGGAATTAATAAGCATGATTTATTTTACTTCACTACGCATGGGCTCAATATGTATGCAAGAAAATTTTGGTTCACACATGAAATGGGGGGAATATATTTCGTTCACCTTTGTTACAAGTACAATCCAGTCCGTAGATCTATCAATACGCAAAACTATGATGTAAATGGATGGCACCCCATGTACAGGTAAGAACTTACTGTTGAGTAGTTTACTAAGTGCACTCTTGTCTCCGTTGACAGCAGCAGCATGTACGAGTGTGCTCTGTGCTATCCCTCCTTGGAGGGATGCACTGGATCCCATAATGCCTTGCTGCTGTTCCATTGTGGGGCCATTGTCACTGGCAGGCATGTCAATTCCTTGTTCTGCATGCACACGTCCACTTCTCATCTGTGAACAAACAAGTTTCAATGCCCGGCTCAGTGTCTAAATGCAGGCTGAAAAGGACAATAACACACAAGGACTTCACTTCCAATGTAGATGTAATTTCACGTACATTACTGTGCTAAAATGATGAATGACACTACATGAACTTATTTAATAAATTCAAATTGTCTGCAATAACAAAAAACCTCTGGATCACGTCCTTAACGACTTTCTACCAGCATCTCAAAAAGCAAGCTCAATTTTAATAACAATCAAATTCATGTATACATTGTGATAAACCTACACAGTGCTCTAACGCAAGGGACGTGTACGTAAGTGTAAGATGAGGGAATATCATATGTATAAATGTACGTGTAAATACCCAAAGTTAACAGTACTTACTCTAAAGCATTTGAAGAAATTGGAACACATTTCAACTACTCTTCTACAAATATCAGTACAACCAATAAAGAAGTTTGCATTGTTGGTACAGTGCTCTTACAACAAGTGCGGTATGTGCAAGAGGGAAAAAATGGAGAATTCCTTCAGCTTCCATCCACAGCACTTCAACTGAACCAGGGAGGTGAGCAAAGTTGTACATACTTGCAGACACCTCTGTGGTTAGATATGACTCAACGAGTTGACATTTTAGGTTTAGTCATTGGTGCACACAAGACTTAGCAGCCCTGAGTGATGATAGGAGAATCCGCTACTGACAGTTTTTCATTGTGCGTTGCTAGCCTGTACAGGAGCAGGCTTTTCTTGTGGTGGAGACTGTTGTCACGCTACAGTGATTTCTAAGCTTAAATGTCAACAGAGTGGAAGGGTACTGAAAGGCTTTACAGTTTTCTGGTCTTTATTTCTTGTGCAAAATAAAAAACCCCTGGGTATTACATTCACAAGGTGACAGGCTGAACTACATGTAGCAAATGTGGATTTACATGGACTTACAAAATTTGCCTGAACAGGAGGGTTCAAAGTCCACCATTTTCCAACTGAAATTAAATTGTGCGGAATTTTTGTTTTCCTATTTTCCATATTCAAATAAAATATACATCATCAAGAAATAACTCCTGTACTTGGCTTCGAAGAAACAATTTTAAAAGTCCTCATGGCTGGCACGTACATGCACATGTATTGTGAACATACTTTTTGCATTGTTTGCATTGATAAATTTTTCTTGTATGCACTTCTGTGCAACACTTTTCTTTGATGTATGAAAGCCTACTGATATTTTGGGGGTTGAATGCTGGGAACATTGCACTTTTTAGAAGCATTGCTTTTCTGGGAAAATGGGGGCACTGTTGCCCTATGATGTCATGCAGGGAAGATGTTGGTCACTTTATGTGTTTTTTTTTAACAAACTAAGAACTTTTGAACACATTTCTGAGAAAGTGTTGCTGTGTTTAAGGCACACAACAATGAGTCACCAAAACAGCATAGATGTAAATTTAGAACAGCTAAAAAAGTGTCACAAGTTCCTGCACTGCTTTGTTTACAAATCAATGCAGAATGAAGGTTTTCCTTCTAGGACATCATCACATACATGTACACTGTATTGAAATTCATATCAGCATAAAATCACAAAGACACTATACCTTGCCAATGAAATTAACTTAAACCAAAAATTGTCTTTTTTCATTGTTTACAGTAAAAAATCCCTTTAAATTACATACATGTAGGCATAGAGAATCATTCAGCTTTATCTATTTTGAAGAGGGCTTAAAAATTTCATGTGTAGCTTACTGCTACTTCCTAAGAAACCAGGCAGCTTCAATTTGAAATGTTTTTCTTGCCCTGTATAATATGACGGTTAGAAATAACTATTCCATTTTGTTCTTACATGTACACAGTGTTCACAGTTCGTACAGTTACAGTTCTACGTGTATTTTTACCTGCAGTGGCTTCGTACAATGGTGTACAAATGCTTGCCCCATCCAACCTTCATTTTACACAGCACCACAGATCTGTAAAACATAAAATAAGTTTGAAATATGAATTACAGAGGTTGGCAATATGCACTCTATGTTTGACCGTACACACTCTGGCAGTATTCTTTGCTGTAGCAAAGCACTCTCCATATTCAAGAATAAGTTACAAAAAATACAAAACTACTGCAAACTGCTTGCTGACTACAGTGACCTAAAATACAAATCTCAAAATATGGAGGGCCTCACGTTTCGATCCTGGCAGAATCTTTCTCAAAGGCCCTCCATATTTTAGTAACAATAAGTGAGCTTGAGAGGTTAATAAACTTTTAGCCTCCCAATTCAATGCAATGATTCCTATATTTAGTTAAGAAGTCGGAAAGAGTTCCTACGGATGCCACTTTGAAACCCCATGCACAAACCCTATGATGAGACTGGTCTGAAAAATTCTAAGTGTTTTCCAAGTAAACCCACCTACATGTAAATTGAACTTTTCTGGACATGTTTTTGCTTTCTGAAGACTAATAATAGATCACTATAGGGAATAACTACAGGTGTCCATATCATGTTCATTGTTCAATGCCACAAACACTCCTAGTACATGGTATGACATGGCATGGCCATTGGAATTTTTAAAAGTTGTAATTGTGATCAAGTAAATAATTATAGGCCTATCTCGGTTCTTACTACTTTTTCAAAACTTCTTGAATGAATAATTCACAACCGTATAATGGACTTTCTAGGTGAACAAGGCATAATTTCTGACTCTCAATTTGGAGTCCGTGAAAACCACTCAACTTCACGTGCTATCATTCACTTAATTAATCAAATAACTAATAATTTAGACGCATCCTCTGTTACAACTGGTTTATTCCTGGACCTCTCCAAGGCCTTTGATACAGTCAATCATAATATACTTCTAAACAAACTTGCTGATTATTGCATTTGAGGAACCGCCTTGGAGTGGTTCAGGAGTTACCTTTCAAATCGTCAGCAATTCGTATCTGTTAATGGTTCTCACTCCTCTGTGGGTACAGTTTTTCATGGAGTTCCGCAAGGATCCATCCTGGGGCCACTTTTATTTTCCATCTATATAAATGACTTTGTTCAATCTTCCGATTTGTTTACCTTTATTTTATTTGCTGATGACAGTAACCTATTCTATAGTCACCCTAATATTAATACTCTTTATTATAATGTTAATCTCGAGCTTACTACAGTTTCAAACTCACTTAAAGCAAATAGGTTGTCTCTTAATATTAGGAAGACTAACTATATGCTCTTTTGTAATAAGCAACATCACGAATTACCTGAAATCTTTATTGGTGATGTACAAATTGATAAAACCGATTGTCAAATTCCTAGGTCTGTATATTGAACAGAATCTTTCATGGAAAAAACAAATCAATAATATTTGCACAACTGTTTCAAAAAATATTGGAGTAATATGTAAACTAAAGCCATTTCTCCCTCAGGATGCACTATTCAAACCTTACAATACTTAAATTGTACCATATCTATCATATGGGGTATTAGCCTGGGGTAATTGTAGGGCAAGTTTAACCAATAGAATACTGAAACTGCAAAAAAGAGTTTTAAGAATGACCCACTCAGCCGCCTACCTTGACCATAGTACTCCACTGTTTTATTGTACAAAACTCTTAAAGTAAATGATATATTTCCTTCAGCTTGGGATCCTCATGCACCAGTTAAACACTAAAAAATTACCTAAATCCCATTTGTTCTATGTTTATAAAAAATGAAGAAGTGCACCATCATTTCACCAGACAGCACATGAAACTTCATCATTCTTTTGCACATAGGCCTACTACTCTTACACAAAATACAGTCAAGCATGAGGGCCCAGGCTGTGGAATTCCCTAGACACCTCTATAAAAAATCTCAGAGGGAACCTACTAACATTCAAGTGTAAATATAAAGCTAAACTATTAAGTGGTTAATCAAATTCTACTTAATACCATTTCATTTTTGTGTCTTACAGGGTTACAAGACTTAGTGTTTACATGTCCTACTGTCTTCTTGTTTAATCATGTTAATTGTTCGTCATTATTATTGTATTGATGGTAATGGGATCCCTACTCGATAAGCACTGCTTCTATGGAATCCCATCTACAACCATTTTCCTTCTTGTCATAAATTTACCGTACATAAGTACGTGGAAATAAATTAAAGAATTAATTAATGAATGAAGGAACGGTCCAAGTTGACCGGTGAGTGACTTTAATTTCAGTCTGTGTATGGGTGCAGTTAATTCTCACCTTATATTTTAATCCAGGAAGTCCCAATTACTAATGAGTAACCATCAGTAAAAGAAGAAAGAAGTAAATGTCTTAATTTCTTCAGAGAATATCCATTTGAAATTAAAGAGTCGAGTCTTCAAGTTCAACCAGTCATTAAATCAAACTGTACAGGTTGCCGGTTGCTATGGGCGCATCCATTTTTGAAATAACACCCCAAAATCTGTAGAGGGCGCTCGTTCATTAAAAAATGAACCTTTTTCAGGGAGGGAATATTTTGAACACGAAAAGCACCGGGCACCCAAAACATAATGAATATATAAATATACAAATGACGGCAATAAAATCTGAATAACATTTCCAGAAAGTTACATGGGAAAACACTTTAAAAAAGAAAACAAAAGTAACAACTGTGCCTTAATGCTAAATTAGTTTTGTTTCAAGGCCTATCAACAATTGTCCACAAGACTACATGACTGCAGTGAGCCACTTCAAGCTACCCACGAGCAATACTTAAAAAAGGACCAGTTTTTCTTAACTTGTACTTTTTTCCAAGTAATGAGTGGGGTCTAGTTCTTTCATTTCTTGTTTGTCTAGATGGTGTTCTCATTGGAATAAAAATCTAAGAAAACGTTTCAAAACATCAAATGCTCATTTTCAGCAGTAAAATGTATCATATAAAAAGTTTACACAAAATAAAAAGTGGTCTTAACTTGAGTAGTATATGTTGTTTTTCATCATGGGCAAGGCCTGTATAGCTATCATGATTAAATTTCCCAGTGGGTGTAACATCTAAAACTGTGACTGATGAGTCCTTTGATTATTTTCTAAAAATGACTCTTCATTATTTGTTCATTGAATGTTTTTCTTTTTTTCTTGGTCGAGAGTCAACTCACATTTATGGTATAACGAATTAATGTTAAAGTTTTAACTTTTTGTTCTGTGAAAGACAATAAATTTTGACAAAGTGAATATTAAGATTTGCTGCTTAAACAACATATGTACAAGTATTAATCATCTAAGGCTTACATTTTATACAGTTGGATCAGATTTTGTAAAGACAAACTCTCAAGAAAATGGGACGGGCAAATGGCAGACATTACAAATATGCCATTCTATTCTTGAGATAATGTACATTAAGCTGTTTTTTCTATTTCAATATTTTTCTTAAGGATGTATTCTTGGAAAGAACTTTGTTAAGCCTACATGGGCAAAAAATTTGTCCCAAAGACTGGGACACTTTTTCCCACTTGCTGGGTGGTACCAGTATATTGCTTAAAATAGATACATGTATAATCAAGAGTGGATCCAAAAACAGGGTTTCTTTTTTTTGTGGGGGGGGGACGTCTCTTTTGGAGCCTAAAGTTTTGAATTTTTATGTATTCTTTATGGCCCTTTGGAGAAAATGCTGTCGGAAAAGTCAATGAAATCACCTTCCCTCAGCTTGATCATTTGATTAGTGCTTTTATGGGGAGGCCCCTGTTTTCCTTGGATTTGTCAATTTGTGCAAGTACATACACACATGCTTCTTGAAGGAGAAAAGAAGGTTTATGAAAGAACACATGTATGGGTGTATTGCTTCCAAAATCTTAAATTAAAACCAAAAACAACTCCCCTAAAAAAATTCCTAAACAACACACACACACATAAAAAGGACAAATCCCCCACCAAAGACAATAAGAAACAAAAAGGTGTTACTAAACGTAAGCAGTCAGAAAAAAAGATGAAGAATTTTTGTGTGAGCTTATAGCACATTTATTTGACCGCTTAAAATTCCAAACACAGAGATGTAAAGGTGGAGGGGGTAAAAAAGCAAATCAAAGCAAACAGAACAAAGAAATGCTGTTGGTTCCAAGGGCTGCTATTCTACAAATAAGAAAAGGGAAAATACAACAGCAAAATAACAGAATATGAATTAAAGGAACACAATTACTGTAAAAATGGCTGAAGACACTACAAAAATTCTATCAACAGGAAAAAAAGCAAAAACTCTACTGACTGAATTTATATAATGCTAGGATTAAAAAAAATGAATACAAGTATGTATTGTACATGAAGCTATTTAGATAATGCACTAATGATAATCAATACTGTCAAACGGATGTGTTTCTCCACTGGAAGCACGTTTTAGAATTTTTCTGTTCTTTATTTGGAAAGTGTCTTTCAGCTTCTTTGCATTTCAGCTCCAAAATCTGGTTTCCTTTACAAATTAAGAGTACTTTTCTGTAATGAATTAATTTTCTTTCAATCATTAATTTTTTCTTCAGTTTTCTGACCACACATGCACAAACACTAATCGTGGTTACACTTAAATTTAAGATGAGTACAATACAACTTCATTCATACAATTTCATTAACTTTCATACCCCCCACATACACGCATTATACTACACAACCAAACAGTGACATAAGTCAGCAAAATGCTAATCTCTTAATTTAATATTCTTGACTATATAAGAAAAATATACCACATGAAAGTAACATGTAAATGTTGATCCAAGTCTATATAGACTAAACAGCTGATGAGTGTCCACCGAATGTTTCAAAATTCTTTCTTTTTTTTGCCTCTTTCCACTCTCAAACACACCCTCTAAATACAACTCAAGCTGTCCTTAATACTATCCGAGTCAGATACATATAGTTGTACATACTCAATTTCCACATCATGCCCATGCTATTCCCAGTATCGCGACTGATGTTGCTGTCTTGCAGTTCTGGTCATGGGTTTCCTTGACTCAAACTGGCGTAAGGTAAGGCTCAGTCAATTGAACATTTAACCTTCCATATATGTTTCTAATATTCAATTGTACCCAATCCCCCTCAACACAAAAAATGCAAATGAATTTGAGAACAGGTGCCAATCCTTTTCCTAAAGGAGGAGGCTGGGATTAGGTTTTAAGTTTTAAGCTCTGGCCATGTACTGGGTATATGCATCAGCTGCCTATATGAGTACCTCTCTTGAAATCTGCTTTTAAAATGCAAATTTGCAACCAAATCTTTTCCCCTTTTTACTGCATTGATTTTTCAAAAGAAAAGAATATCATTCAATGATCAATACAATATCCGAAAATATGAAAGATCAGTACAGTCCTGGCTTTATGTACATGTATATGTAGATGCCATCAAAACAATACAAGAACAAGAAATTCACCTCTGCAGAAACTTAGAAATCTGGCAACTTGATTACTCAACTCCGAGTGGTTCCATTTTTTCTCCTGAGATACCACCGGTGCTGTGTCTGTCTTTTCATACATCTGAAATATTAAACAAGGAGATAATGCCCTTTGAGATTCCAATTCAATGTTGAAAAAGGCTATGAAGGTGAATTTCACTGAAAAGTCTGCTTACATGGGTTGTTTAGTCATCAAAAGAAGCATAGATATGATTGACTGAATTTTGTCTGCAGAAAATAAAGGAGAAAAACATATCACAGTCAAAATTTTATCATTAGGGAAAAATGGAGAAAATCTACAGGTGAAACATATTTGGGATCTTGAAAAAGATTTGCCTGAAAATTCTCAAAAGCAATGATGGACAAACAAAAGCAACATTTTTGGATATTTCTGTAATCTAGTCCATATGTTCTGGTTATTTCGGCTCATTTAATTTAGTAATTTTGAAAGTCTCAACATCCAAATGAAACTCATTTTGTTTTGTGCAGGTTTTCATAATAAAATATTATGTCAACATGAGAAATTTTTTCTCAAGTAAATATTAAGCTTGCTTCAAATCAGGTTCAGTTTAGTTCCTACAACCTGGCTAGCTTCACCCTGCCGATTAAGTCCAGTTTACTGTACCTTGCAATCTCATACATGGGTAAACTATCCCGGTCAGGGGGTTCATCATAGGGATGGTCCTTGTTGACAGTGTCCTGACCAACAGGGAATGCTCTGTCCGTGGCTGACTGTCCCCCTGGCCTTATATTAGTCTCATATACATAAGCAGTGTTCTTGTTATCCTAGCAATATGCAAAAATACAAAGACAAGGGGAATAAACTCTGAGCAGAATGATGCCATCAGCAGCAGTACAGAACTCCTGATATGAACATTACCATATACATGTACATGTATACTAAAATTTCAGAACTGCTTCTTTGCACACAAAGGACAAACATACATATATACTACATAGGCCTACCTTAGGCTTCCTATACTTGCAGCAAACAATGACGACAAAACCAGTCACAGAATCCCTCCAACCACACCCAGTGCTACCCCTAATGCTATGGTTACTGTGCTAACTACAAATAAATAAAAAAGAAATCCACTGCAATCTCAATGATATCAATTTTGCATGGCATATAATATAGGGTGTTAATTTCAGAACAGGTTTTGCCCTAACGTATATTGTGTATATTCACACTGGGGAAACAATGTGAATATACATTAGTTCAAGCAAAACCTAAAACAAAACCATTTAATTCAGATCAAATTTATCAGTTATTGCTGAAATTAAGTAGAATCTGTAGTTTATATATCAAACAAATATTGGATGCTTTATTTCCAGGTGTGGAAAAAAACTAGCCTCCCCTGAAACGATTGTTGGTTGTAAGAGTGCATCCAAGGAGATGATTTTAGATGAGAGGTTTGTAAATGATCTGGGGGATTTTTATAGCAGGTTTAAAGTGCATGACTTCACAGCTGAAAATGCTTCAATCAGAGACGTTCTCCAAAACAGGAGAGATTACCCAAATGCAATGAACATAGATGTACAAGATGTTCACAGTGTATTAGCAAAAACAAATGCTAAAAAGGTTTTGAAAATGTACAGTCAACAGCTTGCTGA
Organism: Acanthaster planci; assembly: GCF_054643075.1. NCBI lineage: Eukaryota > Metazoa > Echinodermata > Asteroidea > Valvatida > Acanthasteridae > Acanthaster > Acanthaster planci. The sequence continues at coordinate 4,358,920 of NC_141779.1, forward strand.
CATTTTTACTTATATTTACCAATTAATTATTGATAATGGTATTATTCCTCAGTTATGGAAATCGTCTGTTATCATCCCAGTTCCGAAGGTAAATAAACCTGGTGAACTCAACTACTATCGACTTGTATAGCCCTTACTTCAACTGTCATGAAGTGTTTTTAAAGAATATTGAATATGTCCATGGCTAAATGTCGGTAGGTTATGGCTTTTCAACCCTCTTGAAAAAAATCCAAGCAGTAGATACCTGCCATGGTGACTTGAAATGAATAAGAATCCACATTGCCAGCCTCATCTTCTGCCATGCATTTTACAGTAGTTGTGCCTGCCTCCAATGTGGCACTACTCATGGGATAGCACCATGGCTGTTGGCCACCCCAACATTGTCAATAGTGACGACCAATTCACCACTGGACCATCGGTATTGAGCAGTGGGGTAACTATGTTACTGGGACATGAAATGAAGGGGGCTCACTGTCTGCAATGGAGGTGGTTGTGAAAATCCGGTGGAAGAGGGACCAGCGTAGAAATCGGGTCGCTCTTGGGGCGGTACCGAGATAGGAGATGTAGTTGAAGTGGCCGCTTCTGCAGTCAACACCATGGGACGAGGTCGACCAAACGGGCCATTAGTCCGAGAAGACGGAGCCTGGCTAGTGCCGGAGGTGCCTTGGACCGAAAAAAACTGAAGGACGCATTGGTGCAGATTGAGGATGCGTTCCGCTGTCGGAGCCGCAATGCCTTTGTGGAGGTCGAGGACTGCCCAGAGATAGGTTTGCCTTTGTGATGGATCAAGGGCCAACTTGTCGAGGTTGAAGAGGAACCCCAGGTGTGTCGTGATGTCGAGGGTGAGAGAAGTGCAAGCCCTGGCCTCATCGGGGAAATGACCGATGATCAGCCAGTCGTCCAGATATTGAAAAATGAGGAAGTCGCGCTGTCGTAAGTAGGCGACGAGAGTCTTGGCAATCCTGGTGAAGACCCTTGGCGAGGTTGAGAGGCCAAATGGAAGACCCGGAACTGGTAAGTTTGGCTGCAGTCCTCGAAGCGGAGGAACTTGTGGTCCTGTTTGTGTATCAGGATATGAAGAAACGCGTCCGGTAGGTCTATGCAGGAGGCCCAACACGGGACTGGTAGGGAGTGCAGGACCACGCTCAAGGTCTCCATTCAAAACCGTCTTGGTTTGATGAACTTGTTGAGCAGTTTCAAGTTGATTATTGGTTGCCATTTTCCCGTTCTTTCTTGGGTGTCAGGAAAAATGATGAGAGGAAGCCAGTGGATAGCTGGCTTGGATGCACTGGTGTGATGGCTTGCTTGCGTAGTAACACTGAAATCTCCTCCTCCAGAGCCAGGCGCTTGGACTTGTCGCATGGGGGAGGAGTGGAACGGAAGACCATCCCGGACGGCAGGGGGCTTGTGAACTTGAGGGAGTAGCCGTGGGCAATGGTGGCGAGGACCCAGCTGTCTGCGGTGATTTCCCACCAGGGTTCGGGATCGGCGGCTGCCAAAGGCAAATGGAAGTAGTCACTGGTGCCGTCCCCCAGAGGGACCAGGGGCACGGCATGAGAACCCATGGCCGGCTGGGTGTGGCTGGAGACTTCTAGGAGCAGTTGTAGGTGGAGCTCACCGGGGTCCGATGGCTGAGAAGCTGCCCGGAGTGGACTACTATTAAAAAGAGTGGCCTGCAGACAGGAGCGGATCCGCCCGTCGTCTCGGTGGTGGTGGAAGCTGCCGGCATGAAGGAACTGAAGTTTCACAAAGCAAAATCTTCTTTGTGGTCTCCATACGCTTCACCTCCGACTCAAGAAGCTCGGTGAACTTCCCAGCGAAGAGTTCATCCCCAAGGAGCGGGAGATCCATGAGTTTGTTCCTGACAGATCCATAGGGGATATTCATGGCATCCACCACGTTGGCTCTGCGGCTAGAAGTGGCCAGAAGGAAGATACAAGTGAACTGTTCAAAGACCAAGTTGAGTCCCTTGTCGAGCCTTCGTAGAGCTAAGGCCGCAAAGTCCGGGGAGACTGGAGAGTCTTCTTCACAGGTTCGGGCAATATGGCTGAACATTGGAGGCCGAAGCAGGACGCCATATCAAGGCGACGGAGAACTGTGTCAAAGTTGGCCTTGTCCTTATCCCGGAAGGTGTTGTGTTTGCCGGAATTGGACGAGATCTTGTCTCTGGCAGCGTCAGGAATATCTGGGGTTGACAGAAAGCAAGAGTGATCCTCTTGAGGAAAGCGGTAGTAAGACACGGCCCTGGGAGGGGTTGCTCGCCAGTGCTCAGCCTTTGCATGGGCATTCATCATCTCCACACATGAACGATCTAGGGGGATCTCTGGGAAGACAGGCTCAGCAGACTCAAGGTGTGAAGGGTAGCGCTTGAATGAAGTATGTCCCTGTTCAGTCAGCATGGGATCTGATGACGGGAGCACAAGAATGAGGATCATGTCGCGCTCAAAAAGGCAAAGGCGACCCTCCAGCTGAGTCAGACCAGCCACGGATTCGATGTCATCATCCTTGGAAGAGAGAGGCCGAAGACCAGCAGAGGGAAGAGCCGAGCCACGTTCCGAGCAGAGCAAGTCACTGTGAGTCGGGGCTTGTTCTGGCACCAGGTCTTGCTGAGGAGATGGTTCTAGTTGGAGAATAGAAGTCGCCTCGGTCTCCGAGAAGGCCCCATGTGAGAAAGGAGGGACGGCCGGAAGGGGATCCGGGTCGGGTACCGTTGCTGATGGCTGAGGCTTAGAATCTACCTTGCGGGAGAAAGAAGTGAAGGCCTCGGAGAAGGACTGGAGGGTCGCCATCCATGGGGGTGGACCAAGATTGGAGTGACGTCTCTTCTTGGCCTTGGATGAAGAAGAAGCTGAGGAAGATAACTTGGTCTTGCGCTTCTTAGTTTTCACCGGTGCGGGGGAGCTGGAGGCCGGGACGGTGGGAGGAAGGACCGGGCGGGAATCCCCCGAGTGGTCGTCTACTGCAAGGAGCGTCCACGATCAGGATCGGTGGCCTCATGACCAGAGTCCAAAGGCAGACTGGAGCTGCGGATGGGATGTGGCAGACGGAAGCCCCGGCAGCGTAGCAATTCAGAAGGAGCGCCATTGTCCGAGGCAATAGGGGGCTGGGCAGTATGCTGAATTGCTGACTCGCCCATTGCAGAAGTGGTGGAGCATGGCAAACCCATTGTGGACCCTGTTGCCCGCTTGGAGGGAGTTGACTGGCCCGACTTCCACGCAGGTGCCACTTGGAGGGCAGGAGCTGCTGAAGGGCCTGGGGCAGATGGTGGACTGTCGCCCTGTGGGCCCTGCTGAGCCATCAGTCGGTAGGGTCGTCCGGGGATGCGGTTGATAGCGATGCCCGGGACCTGCAGCATAGAGAAAGGAATGGTTCATTACTCCCTGACAATCATGATCACGGGCATTGTTGCAGCATAGCACACTCAACCCAATCTGTAGATGTAGAGTGGACGTCGATGACCAAGGGTAGTGTAGCAGTCCAGCACGCTCGGCCCGGTGGGTAAGTGGATGGAGTAGTCATCAGTGATCAAGGGCATTGTTACGGTACCGCTCGCTCAACCCGATCAATCCTGGTAGTGGTCATTAGCGATCTAGGCATGTTGCGGTACCTCCACTCAACCTGATCTTGTTGATAAAGGTCCAGGGCATGTTGCGGTATATCACGCTCAACCCCGGCCTATTCAATCCACTGGGTCTCTCCTCCTCGAGGCTGTTAATCGAATAACACAAAACTGCACCACAAAGGAGCGGGGCAGCCCACCAAACCCCGCTCCGTGGCCAGACCCGTAAGGCATTGGGCCATATATTATTTGAATGCACGCACCACATAGAGAACAAAGGGCTTCCCAGCCAACGCATCATGGTAGGTCACACCCAAACCTGTATATGATGCACAGAAAAAGTGGCGGTAAAGAACCACAAAAAACGCAGCATGGAAAGAACGAAAAATGAGAATAAGCATTCTTACCAAGAGATAAGAGATCCCTCTTTATTTCGTAACAGGAATCAAGTAAATTCACAAACGTGAAAGGCATGGAACTCGAAACTTTGAAAATGTCATAAAAGACACGTCTGTAAACGATAGGTGCTGAGAAAAGAAGGACGAATATGACAGCGGGACCGCAGTGCACTGTGGAGGGTCAAGGGGCAGCATGCATAATTAAGTCGTTCAGTGAACTGTAATAGGCACATGGGAAATTTGCATATGTAGGCTGGGCAGGGGTATGTGAACAAAGGAGACTTGACAGTTTTTTGATGCCGACAAATCCGGTTAGGAGCTAACAAAAACATGCATGTCTCAATGTTTATACTCTACACCACACCACAATGGCATAGAGGGCGCTCATGATGAATACATCACAGCAAACACAAAACTTGATGAAGAAGTGGAAAAAAATCATGCAACAGTAATGTAGAGGTAAAGCTGACAGTTCCCATACATATGAGATCAATAGTTGATGGGAGGTCATAGTTCCTGGTTGTAGGCTTATAAATCTTCTTTGGAAAGACTTCCACTTAAGGATGCCGCTTGACACTGTGTGCACAAACCCTGTGGGACTGGTCTGAAAAAATATTCTAAGTGTTTTCTGGTGAATACCTCGCTATCTTCCCTGCAAAACTTGATTTTTTAGGTCAAGTTATCGCTTTCAGATGACTAACAGGTAAATGTATAGAAAATTTAATAGTGTCCATTTATGGAACTTTTTTCCCTTCTTAAAAAACCTCAAAATACAGACTCCCTATCTGGAAACACACATCTTTACCTCTGGCTGTCAGCCCTTAAACTCTCAAGTGGAAAATTTTGTTAAGAGAATTAACATCGCAATTAGCATGTACATGCATACACATCACAATCAGAAATGCAGTTGACATGACTTTAGGCCACTAAGATGATTTGCCAATCAAATAATTTTTTTCTGTACCGCACATTTTTATGAAGCTCATTAATTGGACCAAAACACAGAAATAGTTTTAACTGTTTGAAAAAACTTACCAATGCGATACTGTGATGCCGTGTGAACAGAGGCTGGTCCCTTTGATGGCTGAATACGCAGTATTGGTGGTGTCAGACCACTAAATGTGATGACCCTATTATTGCTGATCACTGGATTGACTTGATTCATAGGAGAGATGTTGTTAATAGGGTCCTCAATCTGAACCAGGGAAGCTGTGGTACTAGGTGGCAGTGATAAGATGGGTATCTCAGTGGATGTCACACCTGGGCTGTTTGTCCCATTCCGTAAGAGTGTATTTGTCGAAGAATTCAAAAGAAAAGTTATGAGAACAGTCAGACTGAGTTGTCAGATTCTTTCAGCTTTTGTCGAGGAGTGTTCCAAGGCAATCCACTATCACCCATAATATTCCTGGCAGTTTTCGATCCCATCATCCAATGCCTTAAGTTGATGGAAGAAACTCATGGTTATTGCATGGAGGAAAAGTGTACATATGCCAAAGGCATAGATTTGAGCCTGAAAGTGGGAAGGATGATTTACTGTTTACAAATACCATATTGGAATTATCAAGGAACCATCCAAATTCCACAATGAATGGAACTGAAAAGCAGAAGTATTGGTGACTTTGTCATCCCAAATTACACACCACTTGTAAAGTCCTCTGGAGATCGATCACAGTCAGTGACATGACTATACAAAGCTAGAAAACCAGTCCCAAACAATCCAAGCTACACATAACCTTGCACAATGTTTATAATTTCCAGTAGCAGATACGAGTAATAAACAAAGAAAAAAATCAGCTAATACAAAAAAAGACATGTCTTCATGTATCACCAACAAGTTCATGTTTTCCTATCATTTCCAACATTATATTCACCCTGAATATTCACACCAGCATGACCAATCACCATGAATATTCACACTAACATGACCATTCACCCTGAATATTCACACAATAATGATATGACAAGTTTGCTAGAATAAAACAGACTGCGTATATGTATGTGTGCTACATTTTCTTTCCAGTACCACATTACATTCTGAGTTGGTATGTTTCATATTTGCAATACAGAGGCACACTAAAGCAACAACGATCCACAAATCTGCGCAAAATAATTGACTGTCACACTGCTGTGCAGTAGCAACATCAAACCAAAAACTGTGTGAATAGAAAGATTTTAGAACGTACAGCCACAATCACTTAGCAAGTCTGCACAAGAAATATGTGAACATTACAATGAGACTAGTTTATCAAATCGCTGTGTTAGTTCACAGTGGTTGGGTTTTCAATGCAGGTTGGACACACTTTTCATTACCAATAGCTGTGTTATATTGCTGAGTAAAGCACAGATGAAGTACCACAGACTTACACAACACTTTGCCTTGCTTTGTCTAGAGGTAAGTTTATCTGAGGACTGCTCAACTGTTAAATCCAAACCAAAATAAATCATTGATTCACTATTGATAACTAACTGATGAAGAGAAAATATTACAAACAATACAACAAGGTATACATCATTACAGATCTCATTCATAATATGCACAGGCATTTACACACAAGTACTTGCAGTCACAAAATATACATGCATATCACTACATATGGATTATGGGGGAGTACATGGTCCAACAGTTCAGGTGTTGGACTCGGGTGTGACATTGTGTGGTTTCAGAGCCCACAGGTGCCATAATGCTTGTGTTTCTTAGGTAAGACATGTAACAACTGCCTCTCTCCATCCAGAGTATCATAAATGGGAATATGATGGGTAATGATCAAGTTGTGCTGATCTTGAGCTTTGACAGAAACTGATTTCATGGCTCAGTGAGCTGGGATAATAATTGGGAAGTACTTAGAGACTTAACTGATAAAGCACAACATTTTATAAGCACTCATTATTGGTATAATTGTTATTAGATGGGGATTTTGGTGAATGTGCTGAGAATGCACTCCAACCAACTGGTGGGCTTTAAAAGGAGAATTTCTTGTACGTACAGGAAACAGTTTAGTAAAATACAAGAATGTTATATTTGACTTCTAGGAGGAAAGGATTGTTCAGAAGAAGTGCTGGTAAAATTTTAAGTCACAATTTCAGACAGTACACTTGTCCATCACTAGGATAAAGCAGTCTGTGCATGCAAACCTTCAAATTTTACAAACTTGAGAAAAAGCTGTTTGAAATGTTTTCAGTAATCTAAAACGCAGCAATATTTTTGGGTAGTACATTATTAATGTATAGATGTAGTTTCTGCTTTGAACGAAATATAAAAACATTTTTCAATTATCATAATTTGTTAAAGTATTCAATAATATATTTCAACATATAAAGATATTATTTTTAATTAAATGCAACACATCTTACTTGGGTTTAGGCTATTTAAAACATTAATACAATGGACACAAAGGTTGTATTGGCAGGTGTATTATTTGTATGGTTTACGTATTTGGCTGATGTACATAGCGCATACAACTGTGTATGCCAGATACAGACTATTCAAAGAGAAGACATAACTGTGGTGGCACCACATTACACAGGTGCATTCTTGGACTTGACAAGCACATACATTTGCCAAATCATGACACCCTATTGGTTAAAAAGGCATGTATTGCGCATGTGCACCACCTGTCCTGAAATGTTGTGCCACCACAGTCGTGGCTTCTAATCGTGGCCGCCAAATTACACTATACCTATACACGTTTTCCACATTGATTAATTGAGGATGGTACAGGTTAATATTAGAAATGCCCTCACTGGTGAACGTATCTGACAGCTTTAGGACAGCACTCACTGCTTGGATGTCAATGGAATCACTCAGTAAATTGGGCCAAATCTATCTGAAAGCCATCAAAACACCATCACCTGTTGGTATTGAGTCATCAAAATATCCACACTTATGCGTTAACATCAATTCAGCAGCAATGCATTCTTTTGAGTGGTTCTCATAAATTAAATCAGAGCTTTCAGCTCATAGTGTAGCAGGTAATCAATAGTATGTACAAGTAATCTAGTATATCCTTGCACCAACATGTTTGAACTTTGACGGTGTACAATATTTTTACAGGTTCAGCAAGTATTCATAGGCTTTGGTTCTCTACATACAACCAAATGCAAAGTTCTTAAAACAAGCAAAATCTTCACTTTAACACAGTTTCAAAGTTTCATAAATTATATGGTCATTCTCTAGTCTAGGTTGCAAGACTGGAAATCACTTTAAGACAACCATTGTTCATGGCCAAGTCAAGACCACAGCTGAAGACACCAAGGTCATGAACAGGCTCGGGCAAGATACCTGGTCTGCTCATGTAATTCACCTGGACATAAATTCACTTAGACTGATACAATATAAGACTCACACTATGGCATTGATTCAGTAGAATTTTTCCATGCACTGAAGAAGAATTTTATTATTTTTCTTTGCTTTTCATTGTCCACAGCGGATCCAGTGAGCCGAGAGGGTCATCTTCTGATTGGTTGGCTCCTAACATGCTCTTCTGTCCAGTGAAGTCTGCCTTGGAAATCCTCTGCTTGGAGTTGCCTTTGATGGAAAAGTTTTGTGGTGTGAGGTCAGCTAGGATGGAAGGCAAGGACCCATCCCCGGGACTCTGTGAGCCCTGGGCTGGGGCCCCACCTTCTTGCTGGCTGGACTCCACTACATCCGGGATGAACTGGGGCGGATTTAGACTGAAGTCAGTCAGGTTTGATTCCGTAAACTCCACCAAGGAAGGAGTTGCCTGAACAATAGAGGAGGGGTTGGAGGGGCTGCGTGACTTGGCAGGGGAGTCCGCTTGACCTGCTTCGTCCGCTACCTCATCACAAGGCACCACTTCGGCTGGAGTCTCAGGTTCAATTTCAGGTGGCAATACTGGACCTTGATTGGTGGGTTCATTATCACTCACAGGCAAAAGAGAGCTTTGATCGGTCAGGCTGTCCTGCAACACAGGGCCTGTAGTGTCTGGTGCAGGCATGGGGTCTGAGGTGCTGGTCCGGACAGACATTTTGGAAATCCTTGAGTGGAGACTTGTGACTGAATCGGCGCCCATGATCACATCAAAGGAGGTGATTCGCTGAAGGTTTTTCAGGTCAACCTGCGGAGATGACACTGACGACTTAACAGATAGGCCACCTGTGAACAATAAGAATGGAAAAATACTGCTATCCTGTCACTTTCAAAATAAAACAGAAATGCTTGGCCTCTCTGACAAACTGTACCATGTAATAATGAACCATTTCCAGGGGAAAAGGGGAACAGACCACTATAGAAAAGATTTCAGAAATGTTCACGAAGGCCATACGCTAAACTGTTCACAATAAAACAGGACCAATGCACTGAAAAACCCAAGGCAGACTTGTTTGGAGAAGACTCTAATTTAACAAGAGTACTGGTTATGATTGCGACAATCTGCACCAACATCATACTGATATATCTAAAGATGTTCAAAATGTGTTGTGAAATTGATGACAGATGGAATATAAGACAGAAGTGACAGTGTGTGTGCATTAGATTTTCTCTTTTTTTGTGTGCTGCTCTGGACGTCTTTGGGAGAACCTGGTGTGTAAGAGATTGTGTAATGATCAGACAAGTCACAGTATTAGCTGAAAATTGGGTTTTGAATGCCCCTGAAACATCCTCAGTAGTTGCCAGAAGTGTCATTTTTTAATTTCTTTTTCCTTTAATTAAGTCTTGGACACTCCCCACATCTTGTATTATTTATTGAATATTTGTAAAACAACTCGGTTACATCAGTCCACCTTTTAAGACCAATGTATCGTGTTTTCTATTCTTGTTTGATCTTTTGATTGTTTATAATTGAAGAACTGTAAGTGCCTATGGAAGGATGTGTATGCAGTTGATGTGACAAAACAATTCTGTGTGCCAAGGTACAAACTCTTAACAATCTCCAGATCGTTTTCCTCTTTTCAGGGCAAAAAAGGAGCGGTATAGAGATAATTTTATCACAAATGATTCAGCATACATGCAAGCTGAAAGGTAAATGACTTTTACACACTGCAATGAAAGTACAGAATTAAGGGGCAACAAATAAATCCAAAACAGCACAACTTACGTGAAACAGAATCATTGCTCAACTAGGCACATGTTGGGGAAAAACACAAGTGATTTAGAGTCGGTTCCTGCTGATAATGGGTAAATACGTGACTAGTCACTAATAATGTACATTTTGGATGAGACAACAAGATATGCTCTCAAGAGAAAAGGTAAAAATGTGACCTACCACCACAAAATAAGCTAAAAGTCGGAAGTTTCAAAAATTAAGATATTGGTATTTTTTAATTCAGCAGAAAAGAGCTTTCCAGTGGTATGTACATGGAATACTCAGGGTATAAGAGTATAAGATGCCAATTGACATTATTCTGGCAGTTTTGCATCTTTGTTCCCGACACTGTTTCAACATTTCTGACCAGGCATAAATGTTATCGTCAAAATTGCTGAGAAAATGACACTTTTAAATATATGATCCTGCAAAATATTTACAGAGATGCCAACATTGCAACTCAAAAAAGAGTAATTTGAAACAAGCCACATGCCTCAGGCAAAATATTTCTTAGCCTATGTACACATGTACATGTATGTGTGTGTGTACACATACCTGTTAATTATGAAAATCCAACACGTTTTTTCGTTTTACTGTGCTTGTCGATGTCATAGCCTACGTAGGCTCCGCAATGTTAATGTTGCACCGACACAGGTTGCAGAATGAACACAAATTTTTCACTGCAACCTGATTTTACAACGAAGTTCCACTTTTTGGTGTACTCCTCAAATTTCTGGTGGAATTTCTCCATTATTTTTAGGAAACTTTAATGTTTTCTGGTGCATAAATGTCGAATAACTGTATTGTAAACAGGCGTACAGTGTACAGTAAATGTTGAAACCATTAATATCCATATCACGCGCCAGAGTGAGCCGAGTTGACTGCACAGTTGGCTGGTTTCCGATCTAGCTACTACTATCGACTATTTTAGGTGCTAGATTGCGAACAATCTAGCGTTGTATCCGAATCCGTTACATAGAGCAAGAGCTATCTCGGTCTTTGCTGCATTGGAAATATGCAATAAAAGTAGCCGTAGCTACACTGCTACAGATAGATTGACAAGATTATTTGTGCCGTTTTGGGCGCTACACTTGCCAACCTATAGACTAATACCAAACTATGCATTTACGGTACATGTTATATGAAGTAAAAGGAGTCAAGGAGTGTGTTTTCATACTTTCTTCACAAAATTCACTTGATTTGAAAATATAATAAAATATGATATATATATATAAACTCGTAATTGGAGAAAAATTTTTTTAAAATTACGCCTAAATTGTTAACCACATTTCGCCAAATTTTTCATTTGTTTCCGTTTTCAAAATTCTTTAAAATCTTCATTTACTGGACATCGCACAAAGGACTGTCTGGTTTCTCCTCTAATCTGACAGACAACATCTATTGACGCTGGAGTATTTCAGCCAGGCCTGCTGTCTTGTAAAAAGAGCCTAGATTATGCAGTGTTACATAATTTTCGTTTGTTCATGAAACTGGCACAGTACGCTGCTGATGTCTTTTCAATAGGGGCCAAATTAGCGTGCAGCGGTACTGTGTGGCTCATCACTGGGGTGGTGGAGCACTTTTGTCCCCGGTGGTAATCCACTCGCACTGAATGCTCCGAACAGTGGTATACTATTTCAAAAAAATAGTGGATTATCTCCACTATTGACAGTGAAAAAACGTTGGTAATTCCCAGCAACCTGGTCTTTTGTTCCGAGTACGGTCTTTTGTTAAAGGCCCAGTTCCCTTTGTCAGATTTTGGGAACCCCGGCTACGCATATAAAGAATACATGCCCAAAACTGGGCTCCCTGGCAGCAAGTGGTTAATGTTGGCATCTCTGTATTTAGAATTACATAGCCGACAAGTTACTCTTTCCAATATTACAAAATCAAAAAATTGACCGTCAATATGACTTTTAACCCTAAAAATAGGAAAGAGCGGGATGCCACTCTACTCTCATTTTGTCCTGACTGGTCACAAATATGTAACACTGAAACAAACAGGAAGATTAGTGTAAATCACTAATTTATAAACGTAAAACATCTTTAAAGCTTAGCCCTTGCCACAATGGAGACAAAACATCACTGATCTTGTCTGACTACGTCAGCTTACTCACGCTTTGAGAGGATCTGCTGTGCAAAACACAAGACTGCTGTGTAGGTGAACTTCAGTTGTTCCTGAGTACACAACAAAAAAGTACCAAAATCAGTGTCTCATGGTCTACTTCAGGGGTAGCATGCATGTGGACTTTTTTCCTAACGATGTTCATATCGATCTAGTTTGGCCATGTACTTTTAGCTACCCTTCCCTAGCTAGCTAGTTCTTCTCTAACTACAATGTTTCTGACTAAACCAAAGGTTTTAATTCCATGCCTTGAATTGGTATGATGCCCATGAGGCTTGGCTGTGGAATATAAACCAATTCACACGCAACAAGCTCTCAAAGTAAATAACAAAGGCTGCTTTCAATGTGTTTCTCTCAATATTCATGGGTGGACAGAAATGTTTCGCGCACATTGCAGTCTGATCTGCCTTATTGTAAACTCATGTGAGACTACACTCCCCTGAGTCTGACCAAGCATGACCGTTCTCTATCCCCTAGCTTATACTCAAGCTGTAACATGCTTGAATGTAGCAAAAGAGTTCTTTTGTTGATTCCTTGCATAAGCTGCAGATTGCATTGCTCACAACTCACAAGAGCCAGCGAATAACACAGCAAGAGCAGGCATACATGTCAATTTACAGTTACGTTTTAAGTCCAACAAGAACGACTCATTTTCAACTGAATGAGCACAAAACTTGCATTATCATTAAATGAAAGAAATGGAATGAGTGTGCATACTAAGTGGAGCCTAACTGTGCTTCACTATGTTCCACTGAGCATGCATTTATGCACAACGACCAAAGTCAAAGAAATCTGTAGCAATGACTGAGTAACAATGTGCACTGCTCAAGGGAATGAGGCTTCAAACTATTTAAAATTGACAAGACAAAATAGGAATATTGCTGCCCACTTGACACTGTAGAGTCTTTACCTTCTCAGCTACCATGCCTCTCCTCTGTTGTCTCAGTGTCTTCACCTTCCTGGGAATGTCAATGATACCGCCCCCGCACATCATTTCCCGAACTGCCGAATAGATCAGACAGAATGTCCCCGTCCGTCCAACTCCAGAACTACCAGATACAAGATTATGGGAACAAAATACGAAGCCACTGCATAATAAATCTAGCCTTGTGATGTGAACCACTGATTGACTGGTCTTCCAAAAGCTAATGTACTGTGTTTGGGTTTTCCCCAACCATTTTCTGTATTTCTTTATCACTTGATAACACTACACTCTCTTCATCAATGTGAGGTGATAAAGTCAATGTGTCCAATTTCCAACTATCAATCAGTGTCTTATGTGAGCACTTTTCAAAACAGGTATGAAAGACACTGACTCGTGGTATGGATTTCCAAGTAACTGACACCTTGAATCTATTCATATCCTCTTTAAATCTAATGTCTTTCAACTGACCTACATTCACACTTTGTATATCTTATGTAATACAATTATATCAAAACTTTTTGGTCAATGGTAATGACTAAGATCCAGGTACAGTTGTCCAGTAACTTACTTGCAGTGCACTACAATAGGAGTGCTAAGACTTCTCTGCTGCATGTAGTAACTATTGACTTCACTGATGTACTGAAGCAGGTCTGCAGGTCGGTTGGGAACTCCACTACAGAGAAAAATAACAGAAACAGGGTCAAGTTGTGAAATCAACAATGCCAGACTACATCAAATACATCACAGTTTAACTGCATGGTTTTGTATGAAACAGGTGTACTGATCAATGAATGTGGTCATAATGGCACAACATTAGGGGCACTAATGGGTCATTCTATAAATTCAGGGTCCAAAAGTGTTATATCTAGCGTCCATGTTACACCTGACCTCTGTAATCTGATACGAAAATATCACTGAAATTGATTTCAAACTATTTCTATTTGCTTGGCAGATAATTTGCATTAATTCATTGCTCTTGGAATGCAAGAGTGTATAATGAACTTAAAAAATCATACGTTGGATGTGACAGCGACACAAGAAAAATTGGACAGGTACTTTATAAAATAAACCACATCAGACTTTTGCTACAGGCAGCTTGACACTGTTAACAACAAAGAAAAGAAGATTTAGGGCTGCAAGTATTGTTCAGTTACTCCATTAATCAATGGATGTGTCAATTACTCAGTTGCAAATTATTTGTATTTGGCTCGTAAAAACCACTAAATGAAAATAAAGGTTGCCTTATGGGAGATGCTCAGGAGAACAGCTGAAAACATCTTTAACCAAATTCTCAAACATTCCATCAATAAAAAGTTTTAAGAAAGGTGAGGCAGATGACATACATTGAGAAGACACTATTTGCGTTGGAGGATCCCAACTCTTGGTGGACAAATCTAACACCAAGACAAGCAACAAACTACTTTTTTGTTCAACAAATTTACAACTTACAATTCTGGCCAGGCAGTAAACTGAAGCTGAAAGACGGTCCTCTCTTGTTTGGTGTCCTTGTGAATCAGATGGAATGTCCTGTCTATCTGGTGGTCAGTGGATCTCTTGCTCTGAAGGCTGATAAGGATGGACCCGTAGGTCTTGACCTGGCCTCGCTCCTCGGGCCAGTACTGGTCAAAATCTGCTTTGCTCTGGTCAGAAAAACAAGAATTAAAGTTTAATAATGAACAAAGAAATTGCCTATAGTGGGAATTGAACCTGCTACCTCCAGGACACCATGTCGGTTCTCTACCACCTGAGCTATCCAGCCATGTGTTGGTGATTCCTCCCATTTGCCTGCAGGTAGGTGCTAGTCAGATTCACCAATGTGTGCATGTATTAACTGAAAACACAACAGAGGGTTTACAAATCATTGCTTCAACTATTCAGCTTCAGGCTTTGGTTACATAAAATTTAGTTCCGAGTTGAGAGACTTTAGCTCTATACAAGTTCATTTTCTAATGCAGAAATGTCACAATAATATTTGACCTCCAGACTGATTATAGAGCACTCCACAAGCTGAATGCAAAGATGAAACTGTGATCAGGAAATGGCCCAATGTCCTTTTTGCAATTAGGACATAAAGTGCCCCCTACATGTCCTGTCAGGAGCGTGCTGGCCCGTGTGGGTGTTCAGGTGACATGTGTCACATAAGGAGCACAGTACACCTACCTTGGCTGTGGGCGCCTGGGAAACTAGCATGGCTATCAAGGAAACCTGCTGCTCATAGACCATCAACCAGAAATCACTGAAGGCAGAGGTTACAGGAGCTTGGGTGGCAATGAAGCGAGGGGAGGCCGGGGATAAATCATTGATGAAACTGGCATTGATGTAATCATCCTTGCCAGTTTGAAGCTTGACACGATTATGATCATCTACACATTATATAAAAAGGGAAAAATACATGTTTTCTATCCTTTCCAGAGACAAGTAAAACAAATCAATGACATACAGGTGAGCAAGAAGAACTTCCCATTTTCTTAAGCCTTTTCATTACAGTTTAGGCCCCCCCAAAGTAGTTATGCTTCCGATTACATGCATCTCAAAAAGGGGCGTTAGGTGGGAATTATTTTTTGGGGGGGTCAATTGTTTTGTGCTAAATCGAATGGTAAGACTGGGGACGAAAGCTACCAAAAATTGCCTCAAAAAGTGCCTTAATCTATGTACAAATTTCTGCAGTTGACATTTGTTAAGAATTATGGACAATAATACACCACTATGCACAATACTAGTTAGGTAATCACGACGGCAAACTGGCCAACAATGTCAGTGTATCGTGTGGTAAGCATCCATGATGCATCCAGACAGGTGGCAATAAACATTGTGCCATGGCAGGAAACTTTGCGGAAGCACGTTCACTTCAAGTACAAGCAACCTCAAATTTAACTTATGAACACAGAAACTACACACACAGACAACTGACTAAGTTCTGTGAATTAACTTGCAGACATCTTTTTGCAATATTGATTTTCATAGGGCCGAGTCAATTCGAATATAATATATATAATATTAGTTGATTTTTTATTTATTTTCTAACTTGCCAAAACAAATTTTAGGGTCGCACTGAAAAATTAGGGTCGGTCAGGTAATTGGAAAGCAGAGTATTTTTGGGGGTCTTAACTTTCATTGTGCAAAGCACAATTCCTTGCATAAAATTTGAAGTATAAACGGGAAGTAGAAGACTTTCAGCAGTGTTAGTGACCAACTTATCCACAAATCATACTGGCAAACATTCATTCCCCAGTGTTACAATTATCATAAAGTACTGAATCTAATAATAACAATTTGAAAGGTGTTACATCTTACATGGCATTACATCCGGATGTCTGTTCTTGATAGAGTAGCAACGGGCAACAGCAATGGAACAATGCCTGGTGTCACGATCCTGTGCTTCACTCAGTTCCTTAAGTAAAAAAGGACAGTCAATTATAATATATGAGGCCTCCTTCTCAATCATCATAACCACCTTGTCTGTTAATTGGCAAGCACAACTAACATTAATAGTTTTAAAGTTTCATTGTTTGTGGAGAGCTGGTCAGATGCCATAAAACCAGGAAACACCGTACATGTAGCCACAGATCACGCCCCAAATACACGATACATGTACAACCCGTGAAGTGGGGAATGAGGATCACTTAATAGGATACGGCTTTTTTTTAACGCAAACTATCACACAAACCATGCAGGGAAACTGACTGGGTGCTTACATATTAATTATAAAGTCCAGGAAAGAAAATGGCTTCATAATTTCCAGGTTGCTTTAATTAATGATATTAATGTAATTTTTTCTGTTTTGACATATGGCAAAAATCACATCTATGCCAAAATTAATATTTACATGGGCACTTACCTTCCACAGTCCATCAAGTACTATTGGCCCACTTAGCATCTGTTTCCCAAGCCCATCTACATACTTCTCAAATCTCTCAACCTCATCCACAAATTTATCCAGTGTGTGCTTATCATCATAGGGATCTTTAGACTTAGGAAATGGGCGAGCAATGACAGACTGTCCTGCTGATGAGGGTACTGTGGATGGCACAATTGTGATTGGCTTCCCTGGGGATTGACTTTCTGCCAATTTTGCAGGTTGGGTGGAGGTGCTGGGAAGTCCAGTTTGTTTGAAAATGTCAGACAACGCTGCCTCATTAGACGAATAAGGCTGTGTGGGTGGTGTCGTTGTTGGGAAGGTGAGGGCCTCCACTGAGGTTGTAGAGGTGGCATCTTCGGGTGAAGCTTCTGAAGTGTCCGTCTGTGGTACCAGGGGTTTACCAAGGGATATCTGCTCACTGTCCGGGCTGTTGGAGAGCAAGTCACGGGAGCTGGGGTCTATCTTCACAGGTTGCAGGGAAGGCTGAGGCAGGCGTCGCTGCTCCTCCTTCAGGGCTTTGTTGACCTGTTGCACTTGATTCAGAGGGGGTTGAACCGGCTGTTGGTAAGGCTGATTCGAAGATCCTCCTGGGGGTAGAACAGCGGTAGCGTGAGGTTGTTGCATGGGCATTCCTGGATGAGAAGGGTTGGCACTGGATGTGGTGATGCTTTGAAAGGGTTGATGCATGTTAGGGTGAAGGGGAGGGTTCATGACAGGTGGCTGCATGCTTGGGTTGGGTGGCTTTGCAACAGGTGGTTGGTTGTTACCTGGAAGAGGCATTCTTGGGTTGGGTGGGTTTACACTTGGGGGTAGCTGGACTGGACTGGGCTGGCTGAAACCCTGCGGCAGGTGCTGTGACTGGTTTGCATACCCCGTGCCTTGTTGAACGCCAGTGTACTGACCACTCTGCTGTGACTGTGGCTGCTGAGAATAGGGCTGGTGGTTGGACTGTGCTGGACCACTGTGCTGCTGCACTGGCTGCTGCTGCTGCTGAGTAGGGACTGGTTGTTGGTGCTGTAGTTGTGGACCTCGCAACACCTGACCCCCGGCCTGTGGATATGGTGTTTGTGCAGCCTGCCCCACTTTTGTTGGATGACCCGTGGTTCCTGGCTGTGGCCCTGTAGGAACAACTTGACTCACTGATGTGGGTTGCCTACCTGAACCAGGCTGCTGCCCTGTAGGGACCATCTGATGTCTTCCTGCATGGCTCAAGGGTTGTCCGATGTTAGCTTGCTGGTGTCCAATGGCATGAGGAGGCTGTCCAGCAGTACCTGCTGGTCTCATGCCAGGCATACCACCTCCTGACAAAGCTGCTGCTTGGTTGGCTGGAGGCAAGTTCTGTGCTGACCCAGGTTGCTGCTGAGGGTAAGCCTGCTGTCCTTGAGCCTGGGATGGATACCTGACACCTTGAGGTATACCTTGAGGCCCATGTCTGACAGGGCTTCCTTGCTGAGGGTGAGTGGCTGAGAACTGTGGCTGATTTAGAGGCTGCTGTTGAAGCTGTTGCTGGTTCTCTTGTTGCTGGTACTGCTGCTGTGGCGGAGGCATGCCCTGTCCGAAACCTGCCTGCTGATTGGGACTTGGCTGTGCTGGACCTTGTTGCAGAGGCATTCTGTGCTGAGGGCTAGCTGTAGATGTTTGGCTCGGTGGCATGTTGAACTGTTGTGACCCCATATGCTGAGGACCAGATGGGGTAGGATGCCTGGGCTGAGTATTCTGTTGGGGTCTGTGCTGGGGACTAGCTTTTGGTGTTTGGGTGAACTGCTGAGCAGGTTGCTGGTAATGATGGTGTTGCTGCTGCTGCTGTGGATCAGTGGGGTGAGCTCCTTGGACACCTGGCAGCTGCGACATTCCTTGTTGATGGCTCAAAGGCTGTGATGTACTCTGTGGTGGCTGTGCCTGTCTTATTTGGTTTGGCATCATTGTGAATTGTGACTTGCTGTCAGGCTGTGAGGCTATTGGCTTCTGTGGCTGTTGCATGACACTTTGGTATCCAGAGTGTGGTTGGTTCATTGGCAGTGGTGTGTTGATTTGCTGAGGCTGTGGTGGGATGTTAGACTGCGGCATCACAGAGGGCTGAGACTGCATCTGGCTGCTCAGGTGCGGTGGACGTGAACTCCCACCTTGAGGAATTTGCTGATGCCCATTAAGAGACTGGTGGGCATTCACATTGTTTGGATTTTGCATCGGTACGTGAGTTACAGCTGCCGGGATTGGGGTTGTGATGCTGCTAACCATGGCTGTGCTGGTGTGTGGCTGGGCTTGAACACTGTGAGGCTGTTGGTCAGTTTGCTGTTGGTGGGCGCCAGGTGGCATGTGAGGGACTGACTGCTGAGGATAGCTACTTGGTGGTGCAGAGCTGGTAAAAGAGTATCCAGGCTGCTGCTGTGAATGCGGCGCCTGTATTTGCTGAGTACGCAGCGATCCTGAAGCTAGCTGTGGTGGTGGTTGGGGTTGTGACTGGCTGAATGGCTGGGGCTTCATGGGTTGCTGCATTTGAGGTCTGCTGACAGGCATCGCTGGCTGCTGGGATCCAGAAGATGATATCATGGGGATCTGAGAGTGTGGTAGGTTTCCTGGATGTGGTACACTTGGCTGAGGTTGCTGTGCCTGGCTGAGTGGCAGCCCGCCAGCAGGGGGATGGCTTTGGAGAGACACAGGGCCAGAAGGTTGATTCTGGGGAACTGTAGGAGTACCTTGGGGCATCCTTGATGGGTCACTAGCTGTGCTGCTTGGCTGCCCTACATGGATTGGTGAGCCAGAACCTGACCCAGGCTGTGAAAGTGAGGGCATCTGAGAAGGCAGCCTGTAACTATCCAACGAAGACAGGCTTGATGGGGAGTCAAAACTAGATTGCCTTGCTAAACCCTGGCTGGGGTAGGGTCCATGGCCCAGAGGCAATGGATGCTGCCCAGATACTGCTGCTGGCATCGTTGGCACACTGCCAATACTGCCCCCTCCAACTGGTGGGGTGAGGGCAGATGACTTGGGTTTCCAGAAATCAGAAAGTTTGGGACCTGAAGGTACAGGATTGGCAGGGAGGACAGGCTTGGGTGCCGAGGGTCTAGCTTGCACTGTAAAGAAAAGATTAAAGAGGAAACTATCTTGAGAATTTTGGTTAACAACAGCTACCTTTCATGCGATAATTAATACATTTTAAAGCAGAATTTCAGCAACTAGGATCAGGAGATCTGAATTAGTAAAAAACAGACAGTTTTAGTTTAAATGAGTCTTTCAATCATAAACATATTTATACTATTTCACACTGGAAGTTTGGGTGATGTTTCCTTTCAGATTGATTCCGTCCAATTTAGAATGCTATATACAATGCCAAAAAATTAATGTTATTTTTATTAAAAAGAGTTCACAACTTGCTAACTGCAGTCAAAAAGGGGTTCAGAGGAAGCACACAATCAATCAACTTGGGTCACCCTTTCTTACCTGGTTTTGGTTTCAGCCTGGCCATGGTAGCCTCTCGTTCTTCCTGGTTGACCTTGACGACCCCCTTGGTCCGAGTAAGGAGTTTGCTCAGCTCCTGCTGGAGCTTCTTGTAGAACTCAATACCCTTGTGGGACTTGGCCACGAGGTCATCATACACTTTGTACGACCCTATCAGCTCCTGGATCTTGTCATCTCGTCTGGAACATGAGGTGTAATGAATGATGCAATAGCCTATCAGTAAAATCTTCAAATGGAGCTGTATGGACATCTCCTGATCCACCTTTAAGACCAGGTTCAAGCAGGGACCACTTGTGAATCATTGGTCAATTTTGTTTGGTACCCAAGACATGTTTTAAGCAATGGTTACCAGGTAAAGTCAACCATTAGTTGATAAATAGTCCCTGACCAAATTTGGTCTGAGCTTGAAATTCCTTGGAGTAGGTATTTGCTGTGGAAATGCTTATACAATAAAGCTTGGGAATTTCCTTGGGCTGAATATGCAGTCATGGAGCAGGGGTTAAAGGGGGAAAGTTTTACCCACAATGGGATTTGGTTATTATTCTTCACATCTCATGATTAATCGTCAGATCAGGACAGCTGTACCAGGTCTCTTCAAATGAATCTGATTGCTGGAATATGGATTAAACATACTTCAAACCCACTGAGGAATGGGACAGCAGAGTCTGCCATGCAATGAATTCCTAAATAAGGGGGGAGGCAAGCAATGGTCGTCAGGTTGATGCAGTGGTACTTTCCTTGCCTTCCACCTGTATGATCCACACTCAAATTTCACCCAGGTGGATATTTTGATTGGATTTTCAGTTCCTAATTCCGTGGTTTCCCTAGATACTATTCCACGACTTCCTTCACTCTAAACATGAAAATATCTTTGGGCTACAGTGTTGCTGCACTTTTGAGGAACCTTAGGTTTCTTTACTAGAAGAATCAATATCAAACAAAATAATTTGGTAGTAAATCTTACTTCCTTGTAATGTCAGCGTAATTCTTTCTGGTATCAGCATAAGCAGCATTGGCTTCTGTCAAGGCCTTTAAGATGTTCTCTTGGGCAGAGAGGTTCTGCTCGATGTAAGCCACAATAGTGTCATGTTTCTTCATTTCCTCTTCAAACAATCCCTGCCACAAGAAAAAACTATTCAGGTAATTTTTTTTGGAGGGGTATGGATTATTTTTCGAATTATAGCTATTAAGTTACTCAGCTTGATGTCCCAGGAGTTTTTTTTGCCGATGCACTATCAAAAAAATCTTTTCCACATGCTAAAGCACCCTCCATCAAAAATTGGAGAATTTTAAAGACAAACTGTTGACAAATGAGTGTCTAAGCGAGTAAGGGGGAAAAGACAGAGATATAGGAAAACTACACAAAGGTCTGGTGTACCACCATGTTATCTTCTCAAGTTGGAATATTATGTGCATGCTACCCCCGTGGTCATTGGACAAGCCCTAACCACAATAATCCTAGGCTTTTATAATGTAGCGTGATTTACTACTGTTCATCCAACTGTAGTCCACGCATCGAAAATCGAATCTCTTTACGGTGATCATGTGACCACAATCAAAACCCTTGTTATAAGCCCCATTGCTATTGCTGGCCCAATTGCAGTGCATTATCAGCGGTCTATACTCATGCAAACAAAAAATAAAGATTTGCAACACATCATTTGACTGGTCTTTTTTCAAGTTTAGTAAAAATGCCAACAATAGATATTTTTAACTGACAAAAACAGAGCATTTAGAAAAATAAAAAAAGGAAAGTTTTGACCAATTTGATGGTCCAGCCTGTCAAGAGCAAGTTGAAGTGGAATATTCTTAAACGTGTATGTACCTCTAATGTTGATAAACATTGGACGACCTTTCTTAAGTTGAACTACGGATACCTCCAATGTTTTGTTCATGTCTCTGTGATTAACTTGAACAAGTTTACTGTAGAGCAATTCGTGTACCTTCAGGTTTCCCCCCTCTGTGATGACAATTCGGTTGGTGATGTCATCGTTACGCAGCTGATCTCGCAGCTGAGTCTCAAGGCTCGTCCTCTGGTTCTTCATTTCCTCTACCTTCTTGCTAAGCATCTTCAGTTTGGATTCCACCTCCTTGTCAGCTGATGCTGAGTGGCAAAAGGGTTTTGGACCATGAAACATTAACACAACCCCCCTGATGCTGATTTTTGGAGGGCTAGAATCAGATACAGCCTCTCCAGTATTGCCTAACATGGGGCTAAATGCTTCTTGGAATTAAGAACATAGAATGTACCACAGGATTCCAGAACAGTGGAGAATTGAGGATGATTTAAAGCAAGAATGCCAAGGGATTTTTTTCTACTTAAAAACCTTGTCTGCTTTTCTTTTATGCATTACCCTTACTACGTGAAAAATTTCTATGTATTTAATCTCTGCAAATGCATTCCACAGACACACCCAACAAGTGTTGGTTCAGCTTCAGAGAAATAATGCCATATACATTGTGCCTCTTTTCCAAGATGCCCTGGTGAGTTTCAATTTCCATAACTCTGGGTAAGTTCTACGGGCCAACTTATATGTGCAAACTGCATACTTACACTGAGCGTCTTTGATTGACGGGAGGGAGGCCTGTAACTCATCCAGGGGACTGGCTAGCTTGCGTATGTTCTGAATGTGCTTTTCCATGGCATTATGCAGATCTTGGTTAGACCGACTGGCCTTGGAATTGCCCTCCTTGTACTTGGAGAACTCTTGCTTGATGTCATCCAGGATTTTTGTTGGGCGCTTCCCACATTCCTTCTGTAAGAATACAGATATACACATATTTTTCTTCACCCTGCAAGACACCCCCCCCCAAGATCTCTGCCATCCCCTGCCCAAACAGGATGTCAAACACTTTTCGTACATTGAAGAGGAACATAAAGTTGCCATAAATAAAAGTGAAGGAAAAATTCAATGCCTGGACCCTTCAAATTGAATCTTTCTCAAAGGCAAAATGACAAGTGGACAGGGCAAACAAGCAAACGGGGAATCAACCAAGCATGGATGAAAGCAAGAGGACAAAAGGAAAGGTCAAGGCTGGATAAAGGGGCAAGGGGTGAAGGGGACTGCATGAAAGGCATGGTCAAGCAATAACGGAATGTACGGTGGGAAGAGATCAAAGAAAAAATACAAGGAAACGAACTGGACCGAAGTGGGGGAGGTTATAATCTGCAAACAAAAGAGAGGGAAAGAAAAGAGTGTTAATTAGTAGTTTCTCTCTTGGATGTTCAGGCCATGGGGTTGTATGGTGCGGAGATGTTTGATCCAAAGCTTCTCGCTGTTGAAGCGAACAGCATCTTTATGATGCCCAAGTGATTCTATGCCCTGTAAGATCATGTCAGACATAGAATGGTTAGGAAGGTTGAAGTGATAGCCCGCAGGGGCATCTAGTCGTTTGGTGTTGACTGTAATCTGTGGCCATAGAAACGCTACTTGAGAGTGTTCTTAGTCTCTCCAACATACTGAACACTGCACACCCTGCAAGAGATAAGATAGATGACATTAGAAGAGCTACAAGTGATAGTGCTTTTAGTTCTGTAGGTGGTACCGGAGAAGTGTCCAGAGAATGTATCCGATTCAAGGACATGGTTCTGGCAAACAACGCATCTGTTAGAATCACACTTGAGCGTGCCTTGATGGGAGGGGGG
Organism: Acanthaster planci; assembly: GCF_054643075.1. Taxonomy (NCBI): domain Eukaryota; kingdom Metazoa; phylum Echinodermata; class Asteroidea; order Valvatida; family Acanthasteridae; genus Acanthaster; species Acanthaster planci. The sequence continues at coordinate 4,382,932 of NC_141779.1, forward strand.
AAGGGTATCCAAGGGGGGCACCTCTGCCCATGTACCTGTAGATAGTGTTAGCCAATAAAGGAGAACTTGTTCTTGGCTAGTACAAGTCTCATAAGTGTCGCGACATCATTGATGGGGGAGTTGTGTGCCTGCTCTTCACGAGAGCAGAGCAACAGGCACGAATACCTTCTTCATGGGGAATGTAAGTATAGAGGGAAGAAACATCAAAGGTCCCAATGATGGCTGTGCTGGGAATCTGGTTCTTAATATTTTCCAGCTTTCGTAGGAATTCTGGCATGTTGTGGATATATGAGGGGTTTGTGGCATGAGGGGTTTGAGAAAAGTGTTAACAAACAATGATATCTGTTCAGTGGGCGATCCATTTCCAGAAACGATGTGCCTCCCCGGATTTCCTGCCTCATGGATCTTGGGGAATAGGTAAAATCTACTGTAATTTTATCTGTATCTCTTTTCTCTTCAGCTGACTTGAAATTCTACTCAGCTAAAGCAACAGGTGTAACATGCCAACATGCTAACCTGAAACTCTGCTTCCTGCTTGTCCTCTTCATCCAGGATTTCTTGCAGATCTTTAACATCAGCATCAACATCAAGAGCAATTCCAGACAACTCTGTCAAGTCAAATATTCAAAAATTGTTAAGTCCTAATGAATACACATTAGGGTCCAATTCACGATGCTGCTAAGCACACAATTTTAAGCTAACAGAGGCTTACGCATGTCAGGGCATTAAACAGAGCAAAGGCATGCTTATTTCAGAGGAAAGATTTGCTTAACTTAATGTCATAACAATGGAAATCCTCATGCATACGCAACCGTTAGCAAAACCATGGCAAGCACCGCCACGAAACAGTGCTTATGGTAAGCACTGTCCTGTGGTAGCTGATAGGTTGGGACGCTGTTGTGACTTGGCCTCAGGATAACTCACCTGTTTGATGTTGTTACACTAAGCAATTGTTGCATGTTGTTGTATTTTAGCAGGATTTCTACTTGAAGTCAATTAAGTTGAATGCATCTTTCTCTTGATTACATTTTGTGTATGTACATAATACTGACCTTGCATGCAGTTCACCAATTGCCTGATGGGATCATTCTTGACACTGAGGGCAGCACACACCTCCAACATGACCTGAGGCAGTCTTTCAGGCTCATCCGCAGCGTCAAGTTTGAGCTGGTCAAGCTGCAAGGAGGCCATAAACTGCCTGCAAGAAGAAATACAGAGTGTCTGTAAATCGCTTGCAGATTGAATTATTTTGGCCAGAAACTTTCAAAAATGGCAAGATGCAGTGGCTAACGTACAGCCAAACGTCACAACTACTGACTTGTATCGGGTCATTTGCAAAATCCTTGTATGATACTTCTTTTTATATTTTGCAACACTACGAGTAATATCTTCCATAACAAGACAATGCACTGCAACTATGTTCAAGGATGACACACAGTCCACTTCAATAGACTTCATGGACACTGTCTTTGTATCATAGGGGAGAAATTGCATGCATACACTTCCGCTGGCAGTGACTCAGGACACCGATGGTAGTTTAATCCAGTAGCCATCCAAATGAATACAGACTGCTAGATCATAAACTTGTGCAGTAAACTACCCTTTGTTCATCACTGTGTGAATGATGCATACTTTCTTCATGTTCGGAAGGATGACATGGGTTTACATGACAGAGTGGTGAAGAAGTGAGTTTCAATGAAAAACAATATGTACGGACAGCTCTCCAATATTGACAGCTTTAGTAAGCAAACAACTGAGGATCTACTTCTCTTATGTTCTGTCAAATAACAAGTGCATTTCTCCAAATGGTCTATTCTTATTGTCAAACTATATATCAAGTGAAACAACTTCCTGATGCAATTATTTGCAACTTAACCCCATTTTGTGCTAGCCTTATTGGGGAATGTTCAAGACGTATTGTTCAGATGCTGACTTACTCCAGATGTTTAGACTTCTGTTCGATTTCATCTCCCACCCGTCGAAGCAGTTTGGCTTTTTCTTCACTGTACATTGAGGCAGCCTCGTGAGCTTCTATGGGAACCAACTTCTTGAAGATATCTGGCCCCGCTATGCTCTCGTCATAGGGTTGAAAGGTCAAAGATTTGACCAGGGAGGCACCTAATGGAAGTCACAAAACAATTATTGATATATTGTAAAAACGCTTTGACACATTTTTGGACTTCAATCCTTGACATATAAAATATTTCACTATTTTGTCACTTTTAAAAAGCCCTTTTCAACCCCATCTCCCCATCTCTTGGACTTCTTGTGTACAGAACATACTGTTCAACCTTCTCAGAACTCAAAAACCCTTGCATATTCCATCCCATACTGAAAAGGCTTCAAGAGTGAGACCTAGAGCCCAATTTTGAATGAAGAATTCACTAATAAAACTTAATGGGGTTCACTGGAATTTTGGATAACATCTATGGTTTTGCTAGTGATAAAAAATGTCTACGGTCATAGCAAAGACAAATCTCTTCAAAAAGTATTCTTTGGAAAAACCAAAACTTAACCACTTGCTGCCGGGTGGATTTTTCTTGAGCAAGACAAGATACAGGGTCCTTTTCAAGATTTTCCGCTTTCAAAATTCTTCAAAAATTTATCATTTCATTTAATAGCCGTTTATACCAAAATGAAGGACTCTTTGGGCACTACTCTAAAGCTGACAGGTAAAATTCATTGACTCCTGAATATTTCAGCCAGGCCTGCAGCCTTGGAAAAAGAGCCCAGATTGTGTGGTGTTACGTAAGATTCTTTTGTTCCCGAAACCGGCACGGTGCACTGCTGACCTCTTTTTAATAGGGGCCAGATTAGCGTGCAGTGGTGCTGTGTGGCTCAGCGCTGTGGTGGTGGAGAGATTTTGTCCCCGGTGGTAACCCCCTTTTTCAAAACACGGCTGGATTATTTCAAATATTGAGAGCGAAAAAATGTCGGTAATGCCCAGCAGCTCAGTCTTTTGTGCTGAGCACGGTCTTTTGTTATGAGGCCCAAATCTTTTGTCCCAGTTCCAGGCTCCCCGGCTCTGCATATAAAGCCCATGTACTCGAAAACGGGTCACCCGGCAGGGAGTGGTTAAGAAGTCTTTCAAAAATTACACAAATGCTGAAAGCAGTGACCATTTGGGGGGTGTCTGTTTGAAATTTTGAATAGCGGATTATTTGTATAATACCAGGTGAATATTTGAAAATGAAATCATTGTTTCCCTTCAAGTATGTTTACCCTAGCAACATAAAGACATATAATTATAAACTTTGAACTATGAAGTGAGTTATTGTAACTTCTTTCACAAGTAAACAAGGTGCAAGTCCGAAACCACACCTTTAATTTCTGGGAGGTTCTCGAATGCTGGCATGGCATCATGATACACAAAGTCGTTATCCTTTTTGGCAGCATCAAACTTCCCCAGGACCACATCTTTGGTGAAGTTGAGGGCTTGAAGGATAGCATTGTCTGCTCCCTGTGCAAAAACAAGCAGCATACTGGCTATATCTCCCTGGGCATTTTTGACAGGGACTAGGGCAGTGTGAGTTTGAATAATTTGGTATTCAAATAATCAACCTTCAATTTGACTGAATATTTCGTCATATCAAAACAAAATTTCCTCCTGACCACAAGCACAATACTGAAATAGCTTATAAAAATAGTCAACTGACAAGAAAAGAATTAAAACAGCAATTAATGTTAAAATATTTTTACATTAAAAATATGAGAAAAAAGCATTTGTAGGGACAGACATCATCAGCTTTTTTTCTACTTTTAAATAATACATTGGAGTTGGGTTAGAAAAAAAGAATGAAAGCTGGGGAAAACAATGGTAGTTTTGGCCTTAATCTTCTTCCTAACTTTTAAGTTTCTTGTAACACCATGAAATAAGGTTGTAAAATGAAGTTTTTCCTTTTTTTGTTTTAGTACATTTTTATACTGAATATTCAGTTCCAAAAATAAATATTCAAAAGCCATTCAGTTGAGTATTAAAACATTTGGTACAGCCCTAACAGGGACCTTACTGAGTTTTCAAAAATTCCCCTTAGATTGGACTTGTTGACATTCCTGTAACATGAACTTTTAACAGGGTCTCAAGCTCCATCGTAGTTGGGTTCTAACTTCCCCAAACTTCCGATGTATTTTGAAGATGCTGAAGCGTTTCAGGGTTTATGATCACATGATCACCTAAACTTACTAGCACAACTGCAGGTCTGTCAGCACTTCACAGACAGTTTGGATACCTTCTCATAAGGACTTCATTTTCATTGCTTCACTGATGCAGTATTTGTAAAAGAATCTCACAGTAAGAGCTTGTGCCCCCCAAATTTGTAAGACCTGCTTGTGTAGACCAGGGCCAAATTTCATGGAGCTGCTTAGCACACGATTTTGCTTTAACAGAGGCTCTATGTATTTCATGGCGACCATAAACAGTTAGCACAGCCAAAGGCATGTGGACCTTGAGGAAACATTTGCTGAAACTTAGCGACATAACAACAGAAATCTCTGTGAGCGCACAACCGTTAGCACAACCACGCCAAGCACCACCATAAAACAGTGCTTAGGATTAGAAAATGTTTTGATAAAGTTAGCACGTTTTAAAACCTTGAGGAATTTGCTATTACCTGTGAGTTAAAAGTTTAAAGTTCTGCAGGCACACATGGTTAATTACCTTTGATAATTTGATAGCTTCGTTGTGTCTGTCCAAGGCTTGCTGAAGCCAGCTCACTCTCTCACCATGCTTCTGCTTTTCATGTGACTGGTTGCTCATGTACATCTACAACATGAAAAAGGTTGTGGAAGACTCTTTTGAAAGAGTTCAGGAACCAAACCTCAAACATCTTAAAGTCAGGTTTCACAGCTCTTTCAACTCAAGCTTTTTAAATCCTTAATTCCTAACAGTAGGACTAAGTTGAAAACAGCTACAGATGCCGTTGTCTATGTTGACCTGTCCATTAAATCAAGTATCTTCCTTTTTCATAGAGAAGTGGTTTTGTCATGAAATTCTAGTCCTGTGTACAACAAACCATTTACTGCTGGTTTAAGCTGCAGCCAGGATCTCTGATGATTTCAGTAAAAATCCACCCGACAAAATTCTGTTATCCCACAGACTGAGTGCAACAAATTCCCCAGAGAGGCACCTGAACTTACATAGGCCACACTAAGGAAGTGTGCAATCTTAACTTGGATGGTCTTCCTCCATGTCTTGCTCCTGCGAGAGCCCATCAGACTGCTGATGTTGCTATCCTCCAGTCCCCGGAGTGCCTGACGGTAGTAGTCAATCACCTGCATGCTGATGCGAGCCACCAGGGAGCTCTTACGGTTGTCCTGCATGGATTTCTCCAGTAGACACTCTTGGGCCTGTCCCTATAAAATAACAGCCATCAAATCGTAGTCAGCATTTTATAACAAAGACACAGGAGTGAGTTAAAATGTTTGTCTCTGAGACAAAGTGAGTCCTGCAGCACAACGCCGCACAATGGTGTATCTTCTTTTACTGCATCTTTTACTGCAGTAGGGGCAACAAGCTTTGACATTTCATGAAGCATAAAAAATTCTGGAACTCTGCAACTTGCACAACAAATGGAATAACGTTACGCAATCAGTTTAGGTGGTGTGAGTGCACATTAACCACTTTCCGCCGGGGTACCCGGTTTTGGGCACCTTGTGTTTATACGTAGAGCCAAGGTGTCCGGTTTTGAACAAAAGAGCTGGTCTGTGTAACTGAAAACTATACTCAGAACAAAGGACCTGCTGCTGGGAATTGCCATCATTTTTGGACTTCCATTTTCCGAAGGTAATCCAGCACTGTTTTGAAACAGTATACCACTGTTTTGGGCATAGCGCGCCCGTGCATTAGCATGGCAGACAAAAGTGCTCCAGGGCCCTATTGCTGAGTGACACAGCACCGCTTTTTGCTAATTCAGCAGCGTATGAAAAGATGCTACTGGCATTTACCAGAACACAAGAAATTATGCAACACCACACAATTCTGGGCTCTCTTTTACAGGGCTGCAGGCCTGGCTGAATACTCAGGCGTCAATGAAGGTTGCTTGTCAGATTTAGAGTAACCACCAGACAGTCGTTCGTGAGGGTGTAAACATCCAGTAAATGAACGCATGAATTTTTGAAGAATTTTGAAAACGGAAAATCTTGAAAAGGTCCCCTCATCTCATCCCACTCAAGAAAAATCCATCCAGCAGGACATGGTTAACTATATGAGGAAACTATGCTTGACGTTTGTCCAACATCATCCAAACTTATCTAGGCTGAAACCAGAAATTTGATAGCATTTTTGAGATTCTGTGTACATAATAATTCATGACCTATTTTGTGACCTTAATGGAATCATACAACAAACACTGATTGTCATTTTAAAAGTTGTTTTTATCTAAAACTACCAGGTTTTAAGAAACTGCTCCTAAATGCAATGCAAATCTGTACGACAAATGGGTTGAACAAATCTTACAAATGCCAATAAGTTTTACTCCATTTTATGAAATTGGCTTCTCAGTCTTAAGGTGCGATTTTTATGCTACAAACTGCCGCATGTAGTTGACAGCGATTGTCACAATGAGACTTTTCTCAGAATGCAACTAATGATAATTTGCAGATGAGTAACTGAGAAAGCTTTAAAGTTATCCACTCCAAGCACTGCAAACTGTAGCATACCAGCATTAGATTAATGTAGATTGTCATGAGGTCAAAGGAGATATCCGGACTCATACAACTCTGGAAATGGTCCTTGAGGTAGCTGAAAGCACCCGCAGCACACTGGAAATGAGTACAGGCAACCTTCATCTCCTGTGAAAAATATTTAAAAAGAAAAGAGAAAGTTTCTTACAAGATTAGGGATGTCCATCAAACCAGGAGCCTGAATGTTGGATAGCTAAAATATGGAATCGGTTCCCAATTATTGGAGCAAGTGCTTCCAACAAACTATTAACAATCACTCAGTAATCTCTCAGACAACAAAGCAGAAAGGTTTGAAGTTTCTCTGGAAAAATCTTAAGTAAAAACCATTAAATATATGCATTTCAGTAATTGTTAGTGATAATTTCTTCACTCTTCATTCAGCTTTGACAATGAAGAGGTACGGGGAGAAGTTATGACTTATGATGTCCAAAGGTTTTTATGGTACATTTTATTGTATAGGGTGCCCATTTTCCCTTGTACCTTTAAATGCACACCTGTATACTTAAGACTTTTACTCCATAGGAATTGTTCTGAAACTTCAGCATGTGAAGGTCAAACAAGTTTACTTGCTCTGTGGTGTGCCACATGCTACATGTACAAACACCAACATGTACTGCTCGTCATCATTCTCCTGATGACGAGCAGAGCATACTGCTTGAAATGTCGAGTACCACTGGTTCTTTTCAGAACCACAAATACTCACAAAAGAGATACGTCCATGGTGCTACCGCAAACCTACTTTCTATTAACATGTACTGTGTGTGAAAAGCTTAGGTAAAATCTTGAAATCTGTGTAAAATTCTCATAACCCATGAATAAGTTGGCCATATTTTGAATAAGCAGAACAATAGAAGACATGCTTCCAATTCTGAGTTTGGAATTTAATCTGTTTTAAGACTCAGTTGCCAAGGACTGAACAAGAAAGACTGCACCAACCTCTTCACTGGCCCGAGACTCCTTAGCTCCCAAGATGGAATGGAGAACTCCAAGGTTGTAGAGGATGCAGCTCTGATCAAAGGCGGCATCAGCATGGGAAAATGGCTCCTCATGAAAGGTATCAATCCTGTCAACACAATAGAGGAACTCTAGGTCATTGAAACGGTCCCTTCATAAGGTAAAGTGTTTCAACCTTAGTGAGTTTACACCATCCGCAATACAGTTTTGGTTCATTCTTTGTACTTAATCTTGTTTTAAGTTATTACGATGGACAATACATATTACAAGTTGCACATTACTAATATGAAGAAGTACCTACATCAATGTCGCCATGTCTGTAATTTAACATGTCACTAATATCCTTTTGTACACTAACATCTGAACCATACAGCTGCCATGAATGTACCGTGCCTTTTTTGGGAGGGAGTGGTGAACGAGTTGTTTCCGACAACTGCACATTGCACAGCATTTAAATTTCTAGACATCAAGATGGAACAATTACCATGTGAAGACAGGTGCAGCTTCCCCTCCATCTGTGATTGGGAACCGGCTAGTCAGCAGGTGAAGCTGGCCATAGTATTTCTTCAGGGTGCTGATACCATTGAAATCTCGGGTCACGTTAGTAGCATTCTATATAGTAGTTTAAACGTTCACCACCAATTTACACATGTATGTATATATCATAATGATTTTTTTCTTGTTTCAAATTGAAGGAACTAAACCACCTGATCAAGCCAAATCAACACTTTTTCATTTAGCAAGAGAAATGTTCATGCACCTGCAAATGCAATTCAGCAAAGCTGCAGTTTTACAATATGCATTTCAATGACTTAACATGAACACTCTGAATGATTTGCTTCGGAAGCATTTGTTTCATGCCAAGCACTTCAATGAGCTTTGTTCAATATCAGAATTATTGAAAAATAAAATCCATCACTTAATACTGCAATGTCATACATGTTCCATAGCCATTATAAAGTTCAGATTATGGTTGCAGCACGAGTGGATCATTTGGATCTGGTGCCGTAAGTAACTAGAAGCATTCCACCTTACAAATATTGCCAGATATTTTTACAAATGAGGAATTGAAACTCTGCACCAGGTAACATACATGTATATATGAAGATATGCCAATTGAGGCAAGCAACGTAGCCACTTGATGTAGTATCATGTAAATTTAACATACTGCGCATGAAAAAGTCAAGTGTGATTCTTAGGGGAAAATCTATTGACAGTACATGTTTTCAACCATGTGTTTGTAAATTACAAGTTCAAAGAACACAACATGCAAAGGGGAACAATATGATGGGGAAGAAAGATGTTCAATCATTTCAATGTTTTCTGAAAAATGACTTTTCAATGAGTTTTCAATTTTGAATGGCTAAAACTAGCATAACTTGGATAGCACGCAGTGTCAGAATGACACCAGCATCATGCCACTTCTGCATGAACATGTACTGTGACAGACACAGACACAATGCTGCGTCAGGGACAAGGTCTCACTTACCACTCGCAGTTGGTCAAGTTGCTTGATTTCTTCATTGTATTTGCCAGGCTCTTCCATGTAATGATTCTGAATGTACTGAAAATGTATTTAAAACCATTCGAAAACGACATATGGGTAGTCAGGGTAATAATGTTAGTACTGGCATGGTGACATGACATCGGTGACCAAATTGGTACGGGGGAGGGAAAGAATAGAGGAAACCAAAAGTACGCGGAAGCGGGGACACCTTTTTGGGGGGTTACAAAAGCCCGCCCCTCTTTGTTTTAAATATCCCTTCCCCAACCTACCACTCTGCAACTCGATTAGGCCCCCTATTATAATTTTTATGGGCATAGGGGCCTAAAAGTATAATCATGGAGGAATAAAGTGTATGATGTGGGCGCAGGCTGATTAATTCTTTAATCATTCTTCCAAGAGGTACAGAAAAAAAAGGCCAACAAAGTGGGGGTATTAAAGTAAAATCCTTCCTTTCACTGCATAGTCAATTGTGCTGTGAGTACATCAAGTCCGCAAAAGCATGACAAATCGTCAACACTCGTAGTGTAGTAATAATACTAGTCATAGTCACGATCTAAACACTGTGCTAGGCGCTACGAAATGTCAAGTAATGCCAAGCTTTTAAGTGACCTTTGTATAAAGAAAAACGGCCCAAAATACTGGCTATTTCAAACAGCCCTTACCTGTTTGAGACTGGGCCCAAATTCCACTTTTTCCAAGCTCCATTTGAGCTCCAAACTGAGCATACACATACGCGGAACGGCTTCCATTTTGATGTTTCACGGCCCTTACGATTTAAACTGGTTCCTAGTCCTTCAATCTGTCCTCGGACTTCGAAGGGGGATGGGGGACCAGTCTATCTCTGATGATGAGCGAGGCTGTATACGTGTCCGAATGACTTGGCTGAGGCTAGAAACTATGCATGCAAGTATGGCAATGGCTGCAGCCAGTTCCCATAGTGGTCTGTCTACTTTCAAGCCGCAGCCAAGTGATTTTGGAGGCAGGGTCACAGTATGTCCGGAAACTTAATTCAAGCCGCGACCCCAGTAACGTAAATGATGACAACTAAATCTGCAGTTAAAGTTATGAGCTTTACTTTGATTTTGATTAGAATGAATTTAAATACCAGTCCTTGTTTGTTTGCTTATTCAAGAAAATTTCCAAACCAGGAATAGACTAATTTTTAGGAAATGGACAAAGACTATCAAAAACTCGTTAAAAGTGCACCCTCTACATGGTAGATATGAGTCATAGCTGCATGATCGCTGCGCAACTTTATTGTTCTGCGACTTATACGTACACGACACAAGGATGTAATTATGAAGGCTCACTTGCGTATAACATACTTTCCCAGATTTGATGACTTACAATCATGAAACGTTTTCACATTTATCGCACTGTTCGTTTTTCTTTGTGCTTTTAATCACGATAATTTCAAAGTAAAAGTAAACAAAAGTTGGTAGGAACAACACCGCAGGGTTATTGTTTTCACACCGAAAAACCCTAAGTTTTTGCTTCACTACACTCCCTAAATAAATCTTTTCATTCCTTCGAACATGCAGCAGAAAGGGGGCATTTTTCTTTTTTACTGAAGAAATTGAAAGCGCTAACATTATAGAAATAGTACTACGTGTCACTTTTCTTTTGGGGGGGGGTTCTGTTATGGATGCAAACAGTCATTTATGGACGGTCGTTTTGGGAAAAAATTACTAGCCCGCCTGGACCCCATGACCTACGCCACAATCGTGGAAAATCCATTTTTATCAGAAATATAAAGAATATAAACCATGGAACGCAGCCACAGCAACGAGACTGAACGACTGAACGAGTATAGCCACTGGTTTGGAATCCACAGACTACTCAAAATAATGTCGAATGCTTTTATAAATGGGATCATTCAATTTAAAATCAACCCGAATGAGCCTTTAAAGATTTTTTAATGACATTAGCCTGAAAATGTATGAGCTGTCTGAAGTTCGTCATTTCATACATCTATAGAAAGACATTTATTGACAACTAAATCTCATTACTGATTACAACAAAATCATTCTGTAACCTTCTCTTACGTCCTTCGGGGACGTCATCACCGACCATTGTTTTTTCTTCGGGTGGTTTAACCATAATTGTGCAACATTTTGGAAAATTTCCAAAGTTTGTTAACCAGTTCTGCGACACCAAGCCGAAAACTAGTTCCGTACTTTGTAGAGAGTGACCTTTTTTTTTTTTCGTGATTAACGGTATTTGGGTCGATAAGTCACACGTGCCTCCTCGTGGTGATTGACACGAAGGGTGAATGCCGTTCCACGCGACTTTTGTAATCGTAATTAGTCTTGGCACGTGGGTGACGCCAGTACCAAACAGTCAATCAATTTACATTGTTCTACCGAGGTTAAGCTTTAGCATGTCAGAAACCGCATGCATTTTTGCGTCGGAAATAGGAATGCGTATGAAAGCACATCCAACAACTAAAAATTCCACAACCCTTAAAAGGCTCCTATTTCTATATAATGTAAGTGATTGACAAGTACGAATGAATTGCCATTTGTTTTCATCGTGGGTGGGGTGTGTGTTCGTGCTGCTACACAATTGGCACGTGGGAACATATGGACTGGGGAATCCATTTTTTGCCAATCCAAAATATTTAACACCTACAGTAAAATGGCCTCTAAAACATTTAGAAAATAATGCTAGCAAATTAAAAAGCACGGGATTGAGCACGCTGGTTTGGAGGGTGAAAAATTAGTCACTTGAATACACAAAATTTCCGTGTGTTTACTCAAATTTGCAGTGTTACCAGAGTGCAAGAGAACTAACCCATATAACAGAGTTATTTTACTTCAACCCTTGCAATTGACCCTTGTGTTTCAGTTTGCTTTGTTATTTTAATATGACGTTTGGAGTCTGCGTGGCTTTATGCCAATGAAACCTCCAATTTCATGACAAAACCGTAATGTAAAACAAGGTATTGAAATCAACGTTGTGCCGATTTTTGCACAAAAACCCGAGTTTTTTTGTAGTTTGCAATCGGAAATTTTCATTTCTTTCGCGATTCATTAATGTGTAAGTATAGCGGTAATCCTGCGAGCAACCTTTTAAAAAAATGTTTTCACAGAGCAAATTTGGGGTTCAAAATTTGAACATGAAAACATTCAAACTGAACAGTATCTTCCCTGATGTAGGTCACAGTGTGTCCACACTCTTACAGAAATGATTGGGCAATTCTTATATGTTACAAGAATGCACTTTAAATACGCTTAACTCGAAAAGGATTTCAAAAGGTTCTCATACTTGATTTTTGCCATTGAGAAAGATTCTGCTAGGATCGGAAAGTCAGGCCCTCCATATTTTGAGATACTTTGAAGAGAAAAGATGCATAAACAGTGAGGCAAAAATTAATGACTGAATATTTCTGTTAAATGCTTAATATGCATGCTCATATGCAAAAAGATACCGTAATTACACAACCTAAATGGAAATAACTATCAACTCTAGGTACATGATGACAGAAAATAAGATAGCTTTGTTATCGTGAACACGTTGGGACTGGGTACAATTTTAACCCTTGGTAAAGGGGGTGGCCTCTCCTGGCGAGTCCATTGGAGCTAATTAACATATTACTACTTTTTTAAGTCCAAATTCCACGACTACTTATCAAATCACACATGCTACAAATCTTTTTAAGCTGGAAGGGGTTTTTTCTTCAAGCTGAAAACAGTTTTCTAAATTATACAAGACATATTTTTAATTGTATCCGTTGAACACTGAGAATGTAAATTTCACATCTTAATTCGAGTCTCACTGATGTCGTTTTCATTTGCCAAAAATGATTTCATGACAATTTTCATGCTCATGTTTCGAGTGGCCTTTCTGAAGACAATTTCTACACCCATAGTTATACAGTTTATGTAATTCTTGTGTTACTGGGCATTCAAACTTTAAACATCCCCATTCCTTATATAAACGTTTATTATCGCTTAAAATATGTAATAATGTTAGAAAATAATATCATACCACTTCGTGCTGTTAAATTATATTGAATTAAATGAAGATAAATTAAATCAATTTGAATTTAATCCTATTCAATCTCATATCTTCTCATCCATTTCATCTTAATTTGTCTGATCAAATCTAACATATTTTAATCTTAATCTCACCTTAATCTTAATTTAATACAAACAAATGTAATTTCATCCAATGGCAGCCAATCAAATCTAATCAAAATCCTATTCAAATCTTTTCCTAAATTTAGGATATCCTAGATTTAGGCCCAATCTAACTCAAAATAATGTAATGTAATGTAATGCGATGTGATCTCATGAATTCCAATTCAATTTTATGTCGTCCAGCTTCCTCTCATCAAATCTTAAACTTAAGTTTATTTAATCTTAATTTCATTTTAATCTTTACCTTATTAAATCCAAATCTAATCTATCTAATTATAAGTAAATATGAAGAAATCTCATTCCTAATCTCATCTAATTTTAAAATTGATCTACCTCATGTAATACCACTTCCGTTCTGTCTCATCAAAATGCCCATCTTCATCCTAATCTAATCGTAATTTAATCATTCCATCTAATTCAATGGAATATATTCGTATCTCATCCATTCATATCTCGTCAAACCTAATATTCATAATTACATGTAAATAATAATATTTAATCTAACATAGCCCAGAACGAATCCAACTGTATCCAATTTTTCCAGTCCAATGCATATTATCTAATCTAACCCAACCAAGTATACAGAAAATTCCATATCTAATTCACTGTACACTCATCTAATGCTATAATGTAATTCCTGATGTTATTTCATATAATCTAGGCTTATCTCGTCTCCAACTCATATTAGTCTCATCTGAATCTGATTTTAATCTAATCCAATCAAATCTAATCAAAATCTAATCCTAATCTAGTACAAATTTCAAATGCATCTAATCCAATCGAAGATCAAGGGACTTGTTATCACACACGTCAAACAGACAGTCAAATTTCAACCTGTTTAACAGTGACCTTGTAGTGCTAGGCCTTGGAAGTAATGCGGCCCTTTCGGATATCAATCTTGAATAGTGCTTTGCCAACATTCAAGCCGACAGCCCTTTAATGAAGTTGTATTACTACGTCTAGAAATAAGCAGACTACCAATTCCAAGTATCAGTCTATTATATAGTGATCTTTTAGTACTAGGCCTATAAACAAATGGCCCATTCCGGGTATCAGTCTGATAAAACAGTGATCTTTTAGTACTAGGCCTATAAACAAACGGCCCATTCCGGGTATCAGTCTAATAAAACAGTGATCTTTTAGTACTAGGCCTATAAACAAACGGCCCATTCCGGGTATCAGTCTGATAAAACAGTGATCTTTTAGTACTAGGCCTATAAACAAACGGCCCATTCCGGGTATCAGTCTGATAAAACAGTGATCTTTTAGTACTAGGCCTATAAACAAATGGCCCATTCCGGGTATCAGTCTAATAAAACAGTGATCTTTTAGTACTAGGCCTATAAACAAACGGCCCATTCCGGGTATCAGTCTGATAAAACAGTGATCTTTTAGTACTAGGCCTATAAACAAACGGCCCATTCCGGGTATCAGTCTGATAAAACAGTGATCTTTTAGTACTAGGCCTATAAACAAACGGCCCATTCCGGGTATCAGTCTGATAAAGCAGTGATCTTTTACTACTAGGCCTATAAACAAACGGCCCATTCCGGGTATCAGTCTGATAAAACAGTGATCTTTTACTACTAGGCCTGGCTTGAATACAAAGGGACGGGCCTTATGGTACCAATCTGTTTAGTAGTAAAGTTATATATCCACGCTCTTTTCCCGTATCAATCTTTCCTATAGTGACACAGTAAATACTAGGCCTAGATATAAACAGACGGCTTTTGGGATATCAGTCTGTTCATTAGTGAACTTCTTCTGCAAAGGCTTGTCTTTTTGTATCAAGTCCTCGTTTATCAGTTCGTCTTTTGGTTATCAATCTGTTCAATATAGGCCTTGTATAATTAGGACTCATTTTGAGAATCAATCTGTTTGACAATTACCTCGTATTGCTAGGCCTACATACAAACATGGCCATTTTGGGTATCATTCTCAGTAGGAACCTTATAATACTAGGCCTCGATATGAATAAACAGCCCTGTCTGAGTTCAATCTACTATGTGAGGCCTAAATATAAACAAACGACCTTTTGGGTGTCACTTTGTCAGTAGTGACCATAACAGCGGGCCTTGATGCAACCAGATTGCCATTTCGGGCATCAATCTGTTTAATAGTGACCTTTAATATAGGCTTCGATATACACGTAAAGAAACTCATTCTGGGTTACAACGAGTTCAATGGTGAGCTCATATTACTATATAAAGACGTTTTTCATGTATCATTCTGTTAAAAAGTGGCGCTGTATTACTAAATATAAGAATCAATCTGTTCAATACACGGTGACCTTTCATTGCTAGGCGAACAGATGGCCCTTTTCGGGGTATCAGTCTGTTCAATAGTCACCGATACAAGTGGCCTGCCATTTTGTTAAAAAGTAACTCTGTAGTACTTGATACAAACAGAAGGCACACGTCGGGTATCAGTTTGTTGAACAGAAATCTTTATTACTAAGCCTATAAATTATAAGTAAACAGCCCTTTCGGGTATTAATCTGTTTAGTAGTGACCTTATAAAACTAGACCTTGGTAGAAACAGACAGTGCTTTCGCGAATAAATCTGTTCAATGGCGACCGTATTTTCACTAGACATAAATAGACCATGCATTATCATATCGGCCTGGAAATAAACAGACGACGCTTTCGGGTATCGATTTCATAAAAAGTGACTTAGTATTACTAGGGCAAGATATTTACAGACGACCCTTTCGGGTATGAGAAGTGACCTTGTATTACTAGGCCTAGATATAAAAGACCCACCCTTTACGTAACTATTCCTCAAAAGTGACACTTTATTACTGGATAAATAAGATGGCCCATTTTGGGTATCAATTTGTTCAGTAGTGACCTTATTATACTAGGCCTTGGTATAAAAACGACCCTTTCGGCTACCATTCTGTTAAAAAAGGCACTGTCTTACTGGATACAAACAGACGACCATTTCGGATATCAATCTGTTGAAAAGCGACCTTACTTTTAGTAAATTTAGTAACTGAATAGTAACTTCGTATTACTAGACCTAGATACAAACACACGGCCCATCTCGGGTATTAATCTATTAACAGTCGTAACTACACCTAAATAATAAGTAGAAAATCCTTTCGAGTATCACTCTGTTGAGTAGTGACCTTACAGCACTTGGCTTTGATATAAACAGACCGCCCTTTCGGGAATAAATTCATTCAATGGTGATCTTGTGTTCAGGAACAGACGACCCTTTCGGGTATCAATCTGTTCAGTGGATAGATTCTGTCACAAGATATGAATAGATGGCCTTTTCTGGAATCAGTTACTTAAAAAATGACCTTGTATATCTAGGCCTAGGCATAAAGAGGGGTTTAATTGGGAGCTTTTGTTACTAAATAGAAACAAACAGCTTTTTCAGGTATCATTCTGTTCAATAGTGACCTCGTGCATGGGTGTAGATTTGAACAGACGGACCTTTTGGTATCAATCTATTAAAGGGTAAAGCTCATATTTATATTGCTCCATACCAACATACGTCCTTTTCTGGTATCAGCATGCTCATTAAAAGTGACTTGGTATTACTAGACTTGGATATGTACAGACAGCCCTTTGAGGTATCAATCTGATGAATGGTGTCTTTGTATTTCCAGGCCTAGATACAAAGAGGGGCCCTTTCAAAAGTGATAGCGTATTACTAGATAAATAAAGATGGCCCATTCCAGGCATTATTATTCAATAGTAGCCATTAAGTACTAGACCTAAATATAGGCAGACGGCCCTTTCGGGTATCAGTCTGCTCAGTAGTGATATTATTACAAAAGGCCGTGATATAAAAAAACCGGCCCCTTCGTGTACCATTCTGTTAAAGAAGACATCGTATAACTGTATTCAGACGACCCTTTCGGGTATAAATCGGTGAAAAGTGACCTCACATTCTACTATAGGCACACATACACACGGAATAAGGCCCTTTAAGGTGTCATTTTGTTCAATAGTAACCCTGTATTTCTAGATCTAGATACAAACAACTGGTATCAGTCTGTTAAATAGTTGTATTAGTTACTAGACCAAAATGTATAAAGCACACAGCCCTATCGAGTATCAATTTGTTCAGTAGTACTGGGCCTTGATATAAACAGACAGCCCTTTCAGGAACATGACAAATTTGTTCAATGGTGATCTTGTCTTCACTAGTCATATACGGACGACCCTTTGAGTATTAGTCTGTTCAATTGTAAGCTTCTACCACTACATATAAACACATACCCTTTTGTGGAATCAAAAGTGACCTTGTATATCTAGGCCTAGGTGTAGGGAGGCTGCCCTTTCAGGTATCGATATGTTCAATGGCGAGCTTTTAGAAACAAATAACCTATTCAGGTATGATTCTGTTAAACGTTGATCTTGTATGCGTAGATTTAAACAGACGGACCTTTCGCGTACTGGTACTTGTATCAAGCTATTCAAAGGTGACTCTGTATTACTAGCCTTGAATATAGACGGCCCTTTCGGGTATCAATCTATTCAATAGTGACTTTGTATTACTATTAGCCTACTAAACTAAAAACAGACGGCCCATGCCGGGTATATTAATCTGTTTTATGGTAATCTTATACATATAGTACTAGGCCTAGGCATAACAAGATGGTCCCTTTTCAATCCACTCTGTTACTATGATGCAAACAGACGGCCCTTTTGGGTATCAATCTGTTCAGTAATAAATCAATATTACAAAAAGGGTCATAAACAGACGGCCCCTCCGTTTTCTTGAATGGATAGATATCAACAGGCGTTTAGTGGAATAGATACATTACACGATCAAATGTAAGAAGGCCCATTTCTGTTATCAATTTTGTCAATGGTGGACTTAAGTTACTAGAAAATAACTATTGCCCTTTCGGGTGTTAATCTGTTGTATGTTGACCTCGTTTTCACTACATAAACAGACGGTCCTTCCAGGTACCAATCTGCTCTGTAGTTATATAGCTATTATTGAACATAAACAGGTGGACTTTTTTGGTATCAATCTGTTCAAAAGTGACATACTAGGCCTAGATATAAACAGGCGGCCGTTTGAGGTATAATTCTCTTCAAAAATGACTTATATTACTGGATATAAACACAAAGTCCATTTCGGGTCATTTTCTAGGACTAAGCCTATAAACAATCCTCCTTACAAAAATCCTTGACCCACACAAGTGTCAAAAATAATATAAATCGTAAGTGCTCATAATGAGCTAAAAGTTACAACTTCTTCGCAACAACATGAGCGTATTTCATGATGTATACATGAGTGTCAAAATACTATCGAAGTTACAAATGCCAACTATTTAATTGCATAAAGTTTCATATTAATCTGGTGACCCCGTTCTTGTGCTGTATTTAAGAGATAACGTTAGTAATTACAAATAACAGAAAAAAATAGAAAGCTGTCATTTTGGCTGTAAAAGCAACCGGTCACTCAAGATACTGTCAACGCCTCTGCTGCGAGTGACGCACAGCAGTTTGACCTGATTGACAGTATATCGCAAAAGTGTAAGAATGCTAAATAGTCCTATAGCTGAAAGTTTCATTGATTTTACAAGTAAATTTATGAACGAAACGCAGGCAGTAAGTGGAAATAACAGCTTCCGACAATGTTAGTTAATTAATGTCAAGATACTCTGGGACGATGGGCTCTGAATAGTTCTCTTGGAAAATTAATACACGCAAGCGCATTTCATGGTGGCGGGTGGGCTTGGGAATAGTTAAATATTTCACTCACCTCTGGCACGAATCCGCTCGTGCGAGCGAGAATTATTGACTTACCGATGTTGAATTCAAACCTTGTTTATCAAAAGTCGTCGCTTCCTCCAAAACACACACTTAGCGCCATTCAGATCATTCGACAATAACAGTAAATTCTCAGTTTTGTTCACAGAAGTAATTAGCTGTCTAAAATGCACGGAACAGGTCAAGGCTAACTACGAATTGTTTTACAAGTCACAAAATTCTAGCCTTCGTGACGACTGCAAGTCCACTTTTTGCCACCAAGGTAGCCTCTTTAGACATAAAAGTCGATGGTTCTCTCCAAAATGTTTCTAGCAGGAGTGTACTTTCGTTGTTCATCTTAAATTCTGACTTGAAGTGGTCAGTAATGAAGTGAACGTGAACATGATGATGGTGAATCTAGAAGGATTTTCTTGACAATCTTACAGGAAAACTGACGCGTGGAAGAGGGCATTTTAGGTCTTTTCCTTTCAAGTGAAACTTACTTTCAAGACGATAAGAGGAGTCACAAATACATCAGAGCTCAAGGACCGTAGTTTTTCGTGTCAGTTTTGAAGTCCAAGAGCTGGTCAATGTTCTCCCATGCAGTGCAGGCGAAGAAAAATAGCAAGGTACGTCCAGGCGCGGTCTCCACTTTCTCTTGTACTGCACTGAGGAACTGCTCTATTACAGGCAAGTTGTTATAAACATCCAAAACAGGACGATCCTTTAACCACTTGAGCTCAGCGCAAACTTCTTGAGACCGAAAATGGAGAGAATTTGTGAGTAAAATGCAGAACACAATGACCGTCAGTCCATTCCAGTCGAATTCTAACAGCGGAATGAAAAAAGCGCCAACAAAACTGCGGTAAATTTGCTGAGCGCAGACGACAGGTTGGGCGGAAGGATACCTTGGTCCCTGTGCAATATCCATGGGGAGATTAGTTGTTATCTTATATCATTGCGCCCTGCATATTTGTATTTTTCAAATCAAAAAGTTAACTGCACGTTTAAATTTCTATGATTACCGTATTTATCAGACTTGGCCAAAATTGTAAATATGAGATTAAGTCAGTTTAAGTCAGTATGTATTTACAACTTAGAACGCCCTACTTTTCATGCACACAGATCATGTCCAAATTTCAGGGCTACGGCTTCAATTTTCACACGAGTCTCTTGCAGTGGCTGCATCCACTTCCCATAGAGTCGCGTGTGAATTGAAGGTACAGCCAAGAAATTCGTACACGGACTGTGGATTGGCTCCAATGCCATATAAGGATGCACGATATTCATTGGTTAAAAGTTCATTTTGCAACGCCAGTGGGAGGGGCCTGTGTGCCAGTGATCACTGCCTTTTACCAATCAGCGGCTGGGCTTCAACATACAAAAATCATAATATCTAGGACCTGACCTACATGAGTACGAGCCACTGATGTTAACACAAACATACATGTACATTTGAGCGTACGCACGGGAGGATGACTCGCGGCTTAACACAACTGAACTCTTGGTCGGAGAGTAATGCGCACGCTTTGCCTGTACTAGATTCAGAGTAATAGCACGTTCGAACACGCGCTATTCGTTATGCTACACGTATGTTAGTCTTGGCCCAAGACGTTAGTGATCGATTGTTGTTTTATTTCTGATGACGAGCGCCCTCGCACAACTACTTTTTACTTACTCTCACTTACTTTCAGTAGTGCGAGCTGGCGCACGGTCTAATAATGGCTGAGTTCGGGCGGCTTGTTCTCGTTCGTTCACGAACAGCTTGATTTGTTGTTCGCGGGTCGGTCACTCGAACGCCGGGAATGTATGGGAATTAATGTTGGATAACTGGGCTAACTTATTTTCCATTTAAAAATTCATTTCTGTCATGGAAAATTATTAATGTTAATTTTGCAAAACTTTCTATTGTCTTCGGGTTTGTAAAGCCATATCGATACTTTTGCGGCTGTCCAAAAATCAAATTTCACGAGTTTTTCCTTGTGTTCGTGTAAAAACCTGACGAGGCGGTGGTGTGTAATCCTGTTCCGAGAACAGTGTTCTTGGGTCGTGTTCTCGCCGTTCGAGCGCGAGAACACGCAACCCGTGTCAAGAACGGACCGAACTCGACCTATGAGTCGTTAGGGGGCGCACTATGCACGGTGTCCGCTTTCAAGCACTAATGTCTTGAAATTATGACTACACATACGTGCAACACGCCTATGTTAACGGGGGGGGGGGACTATGGCTACAAAATTACAACCCTGCCCTACACGTCGCCGGTCTAAAACGGTTGACAAAGAGCCGGCTTGCGGACGGTACATACCATAACACGGTTACAGGGACATTTGATTAAAAAAGTAAATTATTGAACACAATCGTTGGAAATTTATAATTTTTCAAAGGTTGTTTTAACTTTCCCGACTCATAAATGGGAACAAATATGTGCTTGGCCGGTCATAAATACTCGGGACTGACTCAGGACTGGACACTGATAATGCCCCTTGTCGTGTGCTTGGGCCATAAACACGATCCATTCTGATGTCTTCAATGACGCTTAAAACCGACCAAGCACTCGTTTATTCCCTTGGTAAAGGAAGAAATCGGCAGTAATTTTGAAAATGAAATGAAACAGACAATCTGAAGTGACATGCATTTTTACATTTGTTTTTAATTTTAAAGAGAAGGGTCACATTTCATTCTATGGTTACTTCAATTCTTCTTCTGAGCGTGTCCACAAACGTCATATATACTTCAGCCATTGTTGGACGCATTTTGGGGCTATATATATCAGTGTTACTTCAATCATACGTGTTATCTGCACCACCATCTCATACTACAACAAATTCCTGAAACGTGAAACAATGGATATTGAAATACGCTTGTCTGACTCAAACATTTGACAAAATAACGGCAATACCGTGACATCATGTACATGTCTCTTTTATTAAAAAAATCTAAAGGATGTTTCCAGTAGTCATCTTGACCTTTAATTTCATATAAACGTAAGAGGAAAACGTTGAATGGAAAAGTATGTCTCCAAATCTCATAGCTCAATTCACAGTAAACCAAATAATGCAACAGAAACTTGTAAATAAGCCCCAAACTAAAGCCATTACATAGCAGCAGATGGCAGGAGAAAACATGGAAAAAAATTCCCTGGAAAAGAGCAAGATATCATTATGGACATCACCATATATGAGTGTTTCCACAGTTTGGCTGGTTTCTTTTCTGTTCTTATCTGAAGGAAAAACCTCAGATATCATAAGTTGGGTGTCTGAAGTTTTCAACTTTTGAGTTTAATAGAAGACAAATTAAATAAACTCAAAATCTTCCTTAAAGGAAAAATCATGAAACCATCTTCCTCAGTGTAAACTGCAAGTCTCAATACTTGTGTATCATGTACAGCATGCCCAATTAATTACTAAAGAGGGTGAACACAGAACTCAGACATCATCAGCTTTTTATCAGCAGTTATCAAAAGTAGAACTTTAAAAAAAGACAAAAAATCCAACAGCTAAATGCTGTTATTCACACATCCGTCTTTCGTATAAAAAGATCTTCAACCACATTTTCAAGCCAAATCAATGACAGTAACGACCAAGTTATGGGGCAGTGTGGACATCCGGGATCCTGGCAAAATGGCAGGTACCGCACCAGTAAAAACAGCGACTATGGTGATGTACACACACACAGGCCAGTCCGAGGATCGGGTTACACAATCTTTTCTTTCATCAGGACATACACGCACTCATTCCAGTTGTTTTCATCGGCGCGGTGTGCTTGCTACCTGCAATTTTGCAAAACTCCAGGATGTCCGCGCTACCCCATAAATTTTTGTGCACTATTAGTGTAAACTATACTAAAAATTCAACCAGTGTGTCTACTGTCCAGCTTTGTCCAGCTTCACTGGGTTGAAATTAAACGAGTTTATTGGCTGATCTGAGACACCAAATAAATCTTTAACAATACACCAGAGACTTGGCTGGCTACTGCTTGGAATAGTAAAAAAATTCAAGCCATTCAGCTGTTCAGCCAAGTGGGTATGCCCCGCAAAAAGAGTATTTGCGATCAGGAGGCCACAGCTGAAGCCATTCAATCAGCCACATAGCTAGTCCACCTATCAGTGAGCAAACCAGCCAGACAGGCAATGACAAGCGGAGTGTGCCTCCTAAGTAACCAAGTAAACCAATAACTCAAAACACTAAATACATGTTTACAAGTACGCACTTGTCACAAGCAGATCAGGTGGTCCAACCACTGCTCCTGATGGAAACAACTTAACCCATCAACTTGGCAAGTTTTTTTACCAGTACCATACTTAATCTGTCCAGCAAGCCAGTATATCACTGGCAAACCAATGAAGCATTTATAGCATGATATCTAAACACAAATATCATTTCCTAAGTATGGCAAACCTCACAAAATAGTAAATCATTGAGTCTAACATGCTAATCCTTGGCAAATTGTGACCAAGAGGGAAAATAGTTGTAGATTAATAATTAAAAAAACAAGTGTCTACTCCCTCTCTCAAGCAAAGAATTTGTTTGTATCTACAGTAATTAAAATCAAAGGTTGAAACAATATGGGCCTGTACAAACAAGAGAAACATAAATTGGAGTGAGTTTATGAATGCATTTTGCAGCTTAAAAAGAAGGCTACTTGGCAATCTGCTCTAACTAGTCTCCTCTCCAGTCTTGATCTGTTTGGCAGGTGTCTCCTCTGACTGTTCCTCTGGTTCATCTAGAGGGCGCTTTGTTCCTTTGCTTTCCTCTGGTGCTTCGGCTAAAAGCAAAATGAGCAACACAAAAAGTGACTGGTGATTATCTTAACACCGCGCACAAAATGAAGTGTGATGTGCTTCATTTGGGGGGACTTGAGATTGGCCCTTTCAGTGCAGCTTATATCAACTCGAGAGTGCTGACATCAATCCGAGCCGTTGTGGCATCAAGTATTTTATCCCAAATGACCTTGCCTCATTAACTCTAGATGAGCAAATAAAATGCTGAGGTTTCTCTCTCTATTGTGAGCTTCAATGGTGATCTTTAAAGCCAAAATCATTGGCTTCCAGAAATCGAGTACCCAGTACTCATCATATTATGTCAATGAGTGAGCGAAACCTAATGATCAGAATTCTGAATAAATGGTGAGTTTTAACTCTTAATCATGACTGATGGTTAAATACGCTCTATGCAGAGAGACTCACTGTGGCTTTCATACTCCATTCTTACCTCTGATATTTCCATGACAAAAGCTCAAGTTACGTTGACAGGACAAAATGTTGTATGTTTTATGCTAGCAACAACTCTGGGTTTTGATGGAGATGGGTCTGGTGTCCTACCTTCTTGTTGCTCAGCTTCACTCCCTGATGCTGCTTCACCTTCCTCCTCATCGCTGTCATCCTTGAACACTGTCTTCTTCCCTTGGTACTTGACCCCCGTGTCACGCGGCCCTTTGGTCTTTGCAGGCCGGCCCTTGTTGAATTTCCCTTTGCGTCCTTGAAGAGAAATAAGTAAAGTGGTGAACTGTCTGAAGAGGAATCAATCTGACGGATGCAAACTGATTTCTGTATAAATTCAGGTTTAATAGGGAGTGTCCTGATTCACAGGCTGAGTATTTGTGGATGGACGCAGAAAGAGGGCCTCTGATCTTGTTAACAATGAGCCTCAGGTGGTTGAAACCTCAATCCATTTAACACTTTCACTCATTCTCAAGCAGAAATTATAGGGACTTGCCAATTTTTGTTTGTACAAGTCATCTGTTGAATGTTGACGTGAATCTCAAGGCCTTTTTTCAGTAATTTTGTTTTGGTTGTTTCATAAAGAGCCAAAATTGAGCTCTTTTTGTTGAGGGCTCCTACAGTGTTCAAGGTTCTTTGAATGGCCTTTAACCACTTGCCACCGGGGAACCCGGTTTTGGGCACGTATTCTTTATATTCTTCAATCGGACAAAGAGAACTGGGCCTTGTAACAAAAGACAGTACTCGGAACAAAAGACCAGGCTGCTGGGAATTACCAACTTTTTTCACTCTCAATAGTGGAGAAAATCCAACATTTTTTGAAACAGTGTACCATGGTTTGGGGCATTCAACGCGAGAGGATTACCACCGGGGACAAAAGCGCTCCACCACTGCAGTGATGAGCCACACAGAACTGCTGCACGCTAATCTGGCCCCTATTGAGGTCAGCAGCATACTGTGCCACTTTCGTGAAAAAAAATAAAGTATGTAACACTGCACAATCTGGGCTCTTTTTACAAGGTGGCAGGCCTGGCTGAATTACTCCAGCGTCAATAGATGATGTCTGTCAGATTAGAGTAGAAACCAGAGAGTCCTTCGTGTGGGTGTAAGTGTCCAGTAAATGAAGATATGAATTTTAAAGAATTTAGAAAACAGAAAAAAAATGAAAATTATCCCGTCCCAGCATCATTAACATTCATAAATGCTCCTGGTGCGATGTGTTTAACCCTTTCACGCCAGGATTCTTTTGATCGTGACTGCTGGGCTGCGGTTTGCCCAGTATGCAAAGCTCTGTCCAGCAGCAGGCCCACATCGAAACTGCAGCTGCATTATGAATAGAATGTATGTGTGGTATGCATTAATCCTCACACAAAGTTCCCGGGCTGAAGGGGTTAACTCAAAACTGGCTCAGGCAACCTGCCATGTATTTTGTTAGGCCGGCTCACAAATCAATCAATACCTTGTTGTTTCTTGAGTCGCACCATGGACATGTTCTCGTGTATCTTGGCCCAGTGGATCTCTTCCTCCTCTCCTTCCAGAACTCGCGTCTCCAGGTCACATCCCCTCACGGTCAGCTTGTTGTCATTGGCTGCCTTGGCCTTCTCCAGCACGCTGGCTGCTGGGGTGTCTTTGTCGAAGCGAATGTGACCCTGTTCAAATCACAACAGCAATGAGATTGGAGGAGCGTCAAAATGTTTCCACAGGGTCAAACTTATTTCGCGTCCAAAGTCTTCAACCAAGAACACTTCTTGTCTCACTTGCATTGATGAAAGATGTACGGAGAGGGAACAGCAGACAAAGGAGGCACTAAACCGTGACATTCATGGTGATGTTGTTCAATAAACAATAAAACCATCATGAAATGATTTCATGTAAAAATTACCTGTGGCTACTTTATTTACCTGAATATTAACCTTAACCATACGCTGCCGGGGAACCCGGTTTTGGGTACCTTGGGTTTGTGCGCATAGCCGGGGTGCCCAAAATGGCACAAAACAGCTGGGCCTTGTAACAAAAGACCGTACTCGGAACAAAAGACCGAGCTGCTGGGTATTGCTGACATTTCTTCAGTTCTGTATAGAGGAGGAAATCCATCATTGTTTTGAAAGATTATACCACTGTTTGTGGCATTCAGCGCCAGCGGGACAAATGTGCTCCAGCACTCCAGCGATGAGCAATACAATACCGCTGCATGCAAATCTGGTTCGTATTGAAAAGACAACAGCAGCACACTGTGCCAATTTCGGAAACAAAAGAAACTTGTATTTTGCATTTTCAGCAGGCCTGGCTGAAATACTCGGGCATCAACAGATGTTGTCTTTCAGATTAGAGTAGCCACCAGACAGTCATTCGACGGGGTTTAGACATTCAGGAAAAAAAGAAAAGAATTTTTGAAGATTTTTTGAAAACCGAAGATAGTGAAAATTTGCCAGTATGGAGGTGCTGCATTTTTAACCACTAACAGCCAGGGACTCCGAAATCGGAGCTGATTGGTTTATATGTGTTGCCGGGGTCTCCGAACTCGGACAAAGGAAACAGGGCCCTGTAACAAAAGACCATACTCCGAACAAAAGACCAGGCTGCTGGGCATTACCGGCATTTTTCACTCTCAAAAGTGGTGATAATCCAGCATTGTTTTGAAACCGTATACCAGGGTTTAGGGCATTGAGAGCAAGCGGATTACCACCGGGGACAAAAGCTCTCCACCACCGCAGCGATGAGCCACGAAGCACCGCTGCACGCTAACCTGGCCCCAATTGAAAAGAGGTCAGCAGTGCACTGAGCCAGGTTTGTGAACAGAAGACAGTTGTATAACACCGCACAATCTGGGCTCTGTTTACAAGGCTGCAGGCCTGGCTGAAATATTCGGGCATCAATGAAGGTCACCTGTCAACTTAGAGTAGTGCCTAAAGACTACTCCGTGTGGCTATAAACGACTGTTAAATGGGATGAATTGTTGAAGGATTTTGAAAATGGAAAAAATAATAGTCATGCCGGCCCAGCATCATCAATGTTGAAAAATGCCCCGGCACGAAGTGGTTAAAAGCACCCGGCAGCAAGTGGTTAACAATACCTAATCCCTGACCGTGAATAGTTCACAGTTCAGTTTAAATGCTCAAGCTTGCATTTAGACAAATCTACAAAATCTATCTTTCAAATGGACATGATTTGATCATATGCAACACCTGATGATGCAACAGAACAATGTTTTAATATGCCAATAGTTTGAACAATTGATATACAAAGTTGACTGCCTTTATGACAAACACATACACTGGCATAGATTTGGTTTGGTTTGAATGTGAGTACCCAGGGCTAGATGCCTACCTCTGTCTGACCTCTGACAAAGTCAATCCAGCTCACTGTTCCGTACTCTGAGAAAAATTCCTTCAAGTCTTCCCTTGACATCTGGTCACTAGCACTGCTGAAGTGAAGAATGCAGCCTTTCTCGTAGTCACCAAACTCAGCCTGTTACAACATACAAAAATGAGAAATATCTGGCATCAAGATGTATTCACAGTAACTGTAACTTCAATTCCAATTGGAATTCCAATCAGCTTTTTGTTTAAAATTGAGTTGTTGGAGAAACTCTCAAGGTGCTTATAATGAAAATAAAACTCAACAACGAAACTGACTGGAGCGGGATTTGAATGTGCAACCTCAAGAAAGGTTTGCCAACTTTCTACCGAGGTAGTGATTGAATAATAATTTGTGACCCAACCTAATAGGGCGTGTCAGACATCATGAGAGCCAATTTTGACTTATGGGGGCCTTTACAAGAAACCAGGAATTGATGAAGGCGGAAAACAGATAACATGCTCATGATGACGAAGATGAACAAAGAAATCTACCAGAGAGATTTGAACCTATAACCGCTGGACCACCTTGCTAAAGCTCTACCAACTGCAGTGTCCATCAGATACTAGTTTCGACACAACCAGATAATTTCAACAGAAACCCTCAACCTTTTCACCTAGTGTCCATATTCATCAGGATGCCAAACTGTGAAATACCTCAATACAACAAGCCAAGTTTGCTTTAATATGCACACTAAAACAGAAAAGATGGCTTTCAGATTCATTCTGAGGGATCTGGTCACATTAAAGCATAAGCTTTATAATGAAGGGTAATTTATTTGAGGGAGGCATGTTTGCTCAGATTTGGTTTGTAGTTTTGTCATCACTGTGCTTCAGTGGATTGACAGATTACAAACATCATCAATGCAACTGTAACAGATTAACCTGCATCTTCAAGTCTGGGTTCCTATCTTCCGATTACAGCATACCTTTTGTGCCTCGATTGCTTCTCTCTCTTTCCTCTCTTTTTCCCTGCAGACAAAAAAAATTAATTCTCAGAATTCAAACACAGCATCAATAATCTCCAATACCAAAGGATTTGGCGCTGCTAACCAATGGAAATAAGAAAATAAAACGCAAAAATACATCTTGAAAATAGTCTGCGGTACCCGCTGCTTCATTTGACTCGGACCGGCCAGCCGACCCCGGCAAGCTCGGTGGTTGAATGGTTAAGACATCAGCACTAGTAAGCAGGAGGTCGTGGGTTCGAGTCCCACCCGAGTAAGCTTGTGAGGTTTTTTTCGCAAGCTCTCGGACAAGCACTGAGCATACAATGCTTATTAATATACGTTGGGTAAGGGCAAACCTGTTATATATAAAAATAAAATTGATTAGCAAATTTGCTAACCACATTGCCATTTGATTAGCATTATGATATAATTGACTAGCAAAAAATAAATGGCCTAATTCAGTACCATTATACCATGGTATACAATTTTAATATCCACTGATGTGTACACCAAGGCTAAACACTGAAACAACACACAGGTATGGTATAGCATGGTAGTTGGTTATGGCTCTGGCCAACAATTGAGTGGAAAATCAACAGTCTAGTACCCATCTGAAAGATTGGACTGGTGATACGTTGCTCAGGTTTGTGGTTTGTCATCACTGTGCAAGTCAGTGGATTGACAGATAACAAGACATCATCACTGCAACTGCATTGTTTAGACAGATGTAGAGCTCTCAGAACAGCCAAGAAAAGCAATTTTGAGGTCCTATAGTACAATGTGGAGTAGATTTAAACTTACCAGTGGACAGATTAACATTAATACTTAAGGTATCTCGACTTTTTGCTTACCTCCAGCCTTGGGGTGTATAGAAAGCCTTCTTAAAGATTAATAAGTATTAATACCATCGCTGATCTTTTCCATTTAATTAGAAACAGGAAGAGAAAAAATGATTAAATAAAAGAAATTAACATACTGTTGTTTCTTGAGTTTCTCTTCCTCCCTCTTCTGTTTCCTTTCTTCTACCTTCTTCAGAAAATAATTTTCTCTGCAAAAAAAAAACAAAAAGAGAGAATGAATCAATTGCCTTTCAAATCTAATATTAAAACAACAATATGCAGACACAAAGATACAAGAATCAAAGAGGCTATACGTCTGAAGTTGTAAAGAAGTGTGGGATGTAGTCTAGATTCACCATAGATTCATGATATCCATGCTCAGATATATGAATTCTGACATCACTGTGAAATCAGTGGATTGACAGATTGCTAACATCATCACAGCATGTACAAGGGTGTGCGGGGATGGAATACCTAAGCGAAACCGCAATACACACAGCATTACCCTCCTAACAATCTTAATTTCTTAAATGTGTTACTTTGGTGTGATGGAAAGAATAATTTCATAAGGTAACAGACGAAACGTTCCATTCTGTGAGGTGAAGCCAGGTGGAAAGTATTCATTATTTTTCCACTGCACAAATGTGAAACATTACATGCTTTGTACAATGCCTGAATAAGTCATCACCACCTGGTTGGTATCTTAACAATTTGCCATTTTCTCCTATCCGCTTTCTTAAAAGAGCTTCAACAGTCATCCCTGTATGGACAACAATTTTCTTGTAAGAACGCTTGCTTTGTTTCTTTGTTGTTTCTTTGCAGAAGGAAGGAAGCATCGCTTTTATCATTAGTTTCGGCCATTTTGTGTAAAGAACTGCACTGCAGCGCAATTAATGGGGAAACAGTACAAGCATGCATTCATTATGGTTTTAATGCCGTTATTGTGGAAAGGGTACGCCCGGTGCATTGGGCCGAAAATATTTGTGGTCAGATAGCAAGTCTTTATTCAGGTTTTGTGTAAACACTTCTATTCCCATTTGCAACAAATTCCCGAAATGAAGAAAAATATGTGCACAGATATCTGATAGCCACATTATGACACAACATACTTGGTCATCTTAATAAGTTCTGTCTCTCCATATTTCAAGCCCTCCTCTCTCAGGAACTTTGTGCTTGACTCCTTATCTCTGAATGTGGCAAACACTGATCCCTGAAAATAACAGAAATACAAAAGAAAGGCGGCACTTTAAACTACATAACAGCCTGCCATAGATGTACATACATGATGCACTGAAATGTGTAATGCATAGTGTCATCTTACGAGTTCAAAATATTTGGCTCTTAAATCCATTATCCCTTACCCCCTACCCAAACTTTGCAGCCATCCTCCTGAATCCAACAACAATGAAAAGTTTTTTGAGTGTGAAGCTTGCTGGACCTGAAAGAAACAGCTAGAACGAAAGGCTTTTTGTTCACTGCTCACATCAGCAATATCCAACTACTGGATATCGTTGAGTTCAGCGTGGTTAGGATTAATACCCCTGTCCTAGTTTGATTCGACTTTGAGGGGGAGAGCTCCGATTCAATGCGTCAACACATGAGCACACTTGATTCCTATGTGGCATGCAACATGTAGAAACTGATGTGGTAAGTAAAATTATGAGACACTACTCAGGTAATGCAGGTACATGGGTCGCACACAAAACCTGTTATTTAAAATTAAAATCTCCCCATGCAAAGTACACCTTGAAATAGTTTGCAGTACTGCTACTTCTGACTTAGACCGGCCAGGCGACCCCGGCAAGCTTGGTGATCAAGGGGTTATGAAATCTGCACTAGTAGGGCTGAGTCAATTCAAATAATTCACTGTTCAAATATTTGACATTCAATTCTATTGAACATCCGAATATTCAGTCGTACCCACCAGCAGATTGTTGATGAACAAACCATATACAAAATCAGTTGCAATAACGCACACCATTGTACCTTATAATCACTATAATAGCTTTACACGTCACATCACGTCTAGGGGTATGTCAAGCCACTAATTTGCCAGGTTTAAGAGACAAATAATACTTCTTGTCCTGTTAAAAATTTCTATTCCTTTTAAGTAGTTCAACAAATTATTTAAAGACTTCTGTCGCTTTTCATTTGAATCTGCTCGAAATAAGTCTCCACAGTGGAATTTTTCTCATTTAAAACAAGAGAAAAATCTCATTTCCTTTTTGTGAATTTTGCACTCAAATATTCAAATTTTGAAAATAATATTCAAATATCCGGGAATGGATCGAATATTCGGATATTTGGTACAGCCCTATGCACTATTAGGAGTCCCACCTGAGTACACTTGTGAATTTTCTTACAAGCTCTTGGACAAACACAGAATATATAGATCAGTGTAAAGTCAAACCCTGTTATTAAAATCAACATTTCCCCAAATGCAAAATACGTATTAAAATACCCTTGAATGTAAGATTTGTGTGTGATTTCTTGAACTATTTGCACTGGCTATTTGGAGAGTCTCAAAGAATCATCACTTTGTGTGTCAAGGAAGCACATCTACAAAACTGTGAGGCCAGGCAGAGTTTCCATACTGTCAGTGTTGGAGCATCCTCTAATGTAAATACTCTGTATGGGGATGTTACCTTGAATTTATTCTCCCTATCTCGTCTCATCATGACGTGCTCTGTCTCGCCAAACCTGTCAAGGAAATCTTGAATCTGGCCCACTTCAGCGTCGAGGGGAAAACCTTTCTGAAATGCATGGAAACAACGATGTAATACATGACACATTTGAATCTGTGGATATCGATGAAGTGAAAATGCTGCCGTCATAGACACTGCCGAACCCAAAAAGTGAAACTTGAAAGAAAAAACAAATAAATGTGGCAACAAGCACAGATTTCCATATTTACATGTACATATATTTTTACTTAAATTTTTATGTATGAGGTAACTGTGTTAGCCAAAAAAACTTCAGTCAGACACATTCACGAGGCAGGCCGCCACACATTTGAATTGGCAGAAACCAGAGGCATAAACAGCCAAAGCTTGCTGTATTGAACGACCACTGCACGCAACATTTTGTGTAGACCCCATCTTGTTTGTTATAACAGCATTCTAAGGCAATTGGATTACTAAGCTGGAATGGATCAATATTTCACCAGTCATGTCTGGACCTGGGAGCAGTAACTAAGCCTCAGACAGACTTACACAGTAGACGCTTTTTTCTCGGACATTCCTCCTGTATTCTGTTGTGTCTTGAGGTAGGGGCTTGCTCGGCAGACGGCGAATCTTGTTTCTGTCCTCACTTATCTGAGAAAGATTTGACAGAAAGAGAGAGAACTCATGGTTAAAGACCAATCATCACTGGTAGGGTGACAATCGAAGAAAGGTCAGAACATGCTGAAAGATCTCTGCCTATTATTCCAAATTTCCGAATTGCAATACTGATTGCCTTTTTTTAAAATAAAAATCAGGAAATTGTTTATGTAAATTAAACATTACACATTTTAATTGATTTCAGTGCATGTGAATAGTGTTTAAAATGTCTGTTCATCCTGAATACATTAGTACATGTACATGTATCACACTTTCAAGATGAGCTTGCAGGTTCTTTAAAAAATAACACCCAACTAGTCGGTAAGAAGAACTTATTAACAGAAAAATAGGGGAGGCGGGAGGAGGGGACTCATCCTTTTAAAAGCCATTTCCCATGCTAGATCCCCTACATGTACATGTATGTGTCTGTGTCTACAGTAACAATCAGCATGGGGAGAACTAAGTGTGTCCTGATCTTGTGGTCCATTGACTTGTGGGAATAATCCAAGGCACTTCATTACTCCCATGTACAAGTCTAAAGTCCACTCTCCCTTTCAGTAATCCCAGAGCGCGAAATTAGACCCAAAAAGTTCTCGGACAAAATGTCATTACGCAGCCTCCCAAAGTATCTCAAAAAGTGATGAACACCTGTCTTAATCTATGTAAAAATTTCTACATACGGCAATTCACAGGAAAATTATGAACAAATCACACAATCACAATGGCAATCACGACAGCAAACTGGCCAAAAATGTCCATGTATCGTGTGGTAAGGGCGCATGATCCATCAGACCAGCAGGCACTAAACCTTGTTCCATGAACAGAACAACCTCAAATTACACTCATGAACACGGAAAATACAAACATAAATAAGAAACCATGTTCTGTGAATTAACTTACAGGAAACCTCTTGCAACAAAACATTGATGTCTTTCCGGCCTGCAGCCTTTTGCATTTGCGACGTGTACAGCCGATGAAGAGTGTTTATGTACAGTACATGTGTTTATATTCAGTACATGTACAGTTCAGACTGGTACTAGTTGCTACGTTTCCATCGCCCATTGTTTTGCATGGGTGCAGTGCGGCAGGAACCAGAGCAGCTTCGTTTAATGCATAGAGTTTCGGGCACGTGTTTTCACCACTGTGACAGTGCGAAGTATTATGGGGCGATTTCATGTCTGTGCAAGTAAAGTATACATACACGCGTGGCGCTAGGTGACACAGGCCGGTGATGAGTGATCAGCCCTTATGAATGCCTTGAGCATAATTAATGTAATTCTAACACAAAACTAATAATAAACAGGTGCCATGATCCCATATATTGTGTTGATATTTTAAGAGCTGTTATTGATATGTTGGTGAGACAATTGGTCCGAGCATCTTTTTGTTCAGACAAACACAATAAGTGCTCTGGAAATGTCCGATGTCCGACCGCAATTTCACACTCAAAGGCCTCTTCAATCTGATTCCATTTTCTGATTGACAAAATAATTTTTCAACTGGCAGATTGCTTGATTTAAGCATGGCTAAGGTTTTATGTAAGGGGATTATTATTGTTTCAGTACTTTGGCGTTAAAACTTTCGAGATGGTCCCTTTGCTGAGTCACAGGGCAATGGACCTTTTTCACTGACTAAATTGGTCATGGCAGCAAAAAGCATGAAGGTGAATCTCAGAGAAAATAACCATGAGGTTTGGACCTGTGTATATTTTTAATTAAAAGGCCATGTAAGCTTTTAGCCACCTTTGTCATTAATGCACATGCTTTCATGTTCCGCCCAACAAGTCACTGGAACTGAGCCAAGGATTTGACTTACTTCCATCAAGTTAGCTGTGGATTTTTCCAATGCTGCAGTGATGACGCTGAAGTCTTCAGTCAGAGCCTTCAACCTGTTAAACTTGATCATGGTTTCCAGGGGGACCCCTGAGAGTCTGTGCTAAGGAAACTTCTGATGACGGACAGAGCACACTGCCAAAAACGTCAAGTAACCGGTTCCCTTCAGTACCAACACTCACTAAAAGACATGGTGTAACCACAAACCTAACTTGAAAACTCTCTCATCAAAGACCTTATTTAAAAAAAAACCCTTATGGAAATCAAATGAAGTGGGTTTAATTTATTGTTTTAACCAGGTCGCAGTGCTGCATCTACTGCTGCCCAGGTTTGCAGCAGTCCTAATCTGGCTAGCACTGTCATTCTAGGTGTACACCATACATAACATCTATAGGTGTTTATGTCTTCTACATGTTTTGTAACCTGTACCTTCTCAATAAAGAAAGATGACTCCTAACAAATCTGATGACACATAAGTTGTTGGGTCACTGATGCCGTGTTCAAATTTATCTTCAGTCCACTGTGTTTGTTCAACCACAAACTAATCAAAATAGAAACCTACCCAGTCACTGGTTTTCCATCGTGAGTAAGCTGATTAAGTTTAATGGTAGACAATCGTGAACTAAACACCAGAAGGTTCTGTGTATGCAAATTCTTTTGTCTCATGTTTATATTAGGATACATCCATCATCTTCTTTAATTTTCTCTTGGAGAAAGCGGTCCCGTTTTAGGTTGACATCTCCGAAGTAATACTGAAAGAAAACAAGACACCAAAGAAATCAATGGAAACAACAGAAAGAAGTTTCTGTTCAACGTTACAGTAAAATTACGGGAGATATTTCATATTCTTGTAAAGTTTGATGTAATTTGTTTTTTTAGCTCTACTGTAACTACACAAGTTTACATCCCATTAAATTCTTAGTACAGTCATTCATAGACCAGGTTTTTAGGTCAGTCACATGTACTTTCAATGTCATTAATAAAAAAACAAAATTCAACACTGGAAGTCAAAAGGTACATTGTAAATATATTTTACTATAACCCACACTGACTAAATGTAAGCCAAAAGTATACATTATTATGTGCATATATGCAGTTTGATGACAATACCGCTCACACCCAGTCGTCCATTTTGTAGAAGCTGAATGCATACTTAAGTAGGTCCATGGATATTTTTTACGGGTCCAGAGGTACCAACCACTAAATATGTAAATGAAAGCTTGATAATAATAATCACCAATCTCCAACAATTTTCAAGTTCTTTTTTTGAAATTTCGATAACATTTTTCCCCACACCCTTAAGGTTGTGGTTATTAGAACATGGAAGAAGACTGAAACAGGCATCCACACCTCAATCTGTCTGATGATTTTCTTCTCAAGCTCCGAGGGCTCCTTCACACCGTTGTCTGACATGATTGTTCAAAGTCAGCAACGCTTCGTCGATACTCTGGGGAAACTACATACAACAGTCAAACAAATGAAACGTACAACTCAAGTTATAAAACTTCAACCAGATAATATCAAAGATGATCTGCACACAGTACCTACAAGTCTATAACAGTCAGCAGTCTCAACACACTGGCCAAAGCACCATTCAAGATTGGGCACACGTACGACGGCTGTTTAATGAATGGCACAACATCTGGTGTACGACCTGATCTGTCACGGCTACAGTACATTGTGCCATTTGGCAAACACTTATCAGCATATGCCTGCCCACACCCAAGTCTTCAATGTACATGTACATTGTAAATGTTGTGCTTACATGTTGGGATGCTGTCAATGCTATCCTTGAAAATTAACATACAGTTTGAATCACAACAAAATTTTGAATCAACAGGATGAATTCCGACTTTAATGGGTAATTTCCCTTTTCTTCCCAAAGGTACATGTAGGTGAACCTAACCATTGCTAGAATCTTGGATCCACTCTAAACCCTACAGTGACTGCACTGGATAGACATGACAGATTCAGGCCTTTTTGGGGGGGGTGAAACTGAGGACTTTGATTATGTTAGGCATGTTAGAGGAATAAGTTATTTTGAGCAAAATTAATTAATGGTACCTACACAAGGCCAATGGAAGGTTCTGGGACTCTAGTCTATCTGATCGACTGTGTCATTGTCAAGCATGTCATAATGTCCAAAGGAGACAATTTGGGATGTTTCGATTGGTAGAAGGGATCTGTAGAGTCCTCGTTACTCGAACCAGGCCTACGTTAGAATTTACATCCAGGACCTAGGACTTTTAGGAGTCAATAATACATGAGACCTACATCATACATGTACAAGCTGAACTACTCCCAGAACTGTAGGGTCCGACGTCAGCCCTGCTCCTACAGTATGTGACGTTGAACCCCACAGTTCTGGGGGTACAACCTGACTACTACTGTACTAACTGGAATAACATCAATCCCATTTAAATCTCACTTCTAGCCTGTTCATGTGTG
Source organism: Acanthaster planci (assembly GCF_054643075.1). Taxonomy (NCBI): domain Eukaryota; kingdom Metazoa; phylum Echinodermata; class Asteroidea; order Valvatida; family Acanthasteridae; genus Acanthaster; species Acanthaster planci. The sequence goes on from NC_141779.1 coordinate 4,419,899, forward strand.
CCCGTTGATGAGTGTTACAGTGTTACAGTTTAACGTTACACTGGCAGTAGGCTAACAAGCTAGGCAGTGTGAAGGTATGTTGCAATAAATGGGATTCGCAGCCGCTACTTTCTCCCGTGCGCACTGCTGGCTGATTGTAGCTGTGTCGCAGATGCCCCTGCGCAAAATGGGCAATGTTCTGTTTCTGATTGGCTAAAATGCAGATGATGATGGATAACATAATGGGGATCCCTTCTTTTTGAATTTTTGAATTCCATCCTCAGGCTCGGGTGGTGGCAATGTTTAAAAATAGTCCTCATACTAAACACACTGCAAACTTAAGCAAGGATCCATATGTTTATTAGAGAATAAAGGCAAATGTATGTTTAAGCATGTTAAGTTTACATTGTTCTGACTACAAATTGGTGAAGTTTCATGATAATTGAATGAATCTGCATCTGAGGCATAGTTTTATAGCTCCGAAAATCAATATTTGATTTGCCATGCCCAAGTAAATGACGGCTCATGTCATGCAAGTGCAGTGCTGCGCGCCATGTGTTCCTGTAGGCTGTACAATGTACAAGGAAGTGCCGTCTCTTTCTTTGCTTAACATGTCATACAAACACAGAAATCAAAGAGCCATATTTCGAGAACAAAAATTTCCACAGGCCTGACTTACACGTTACATTATAACCTAGTATGAAGCGATTTTTAGTATCAAATTAAATTATTCTGAATGCTCTAAGCCTACATGATTAAAATATTTTCAGGCCTTAATTACTAGATCTCAAAATTTTGTAATATAGGCCCGGGTACCTACAGTGTGTATGCAGCGGGGGACTCCAGCGAATTCAGGGAAGTTCAAGTTGCGATGTGCACACGCACCTCCACTGACGTTGACTGGCGGTTGATTTGGTTGGTTGACAATGCAATGGTTGAGGCCTCACCTTGACACTACCGTTGTTCATAAAGGACTTCTTTAAAAAGCACGACCTGGCTACTGCAATAAAATTTCGGAATTGCACTTGCAGGACACTCCTCTTATTCCTCCACTTTCGGGCCAGCCGCGATTTCAAGTCGTTTGATTTCAACCGCACGTGCACATTATTTCAGTGAAAACACCACGCTTGCATCAGGCAGTTGTAAGGTTAAAGGTCATATCATGAGCTAAGAGGAGGTCAAGAACTCCAAACTAATGTAACGTCGGATGACAAAGCGTTCTGTCTGGGTTTATCGCCTGGTATTCCATCCATTCTATTTTACGAATGTAAAACGTGCAATGTGTATTAGTAATATTGTGCAATCATATATTTTTATTTATATGACCTTCAGAGAGATTTTTCAATAATAATTAAGTGGGGTTAATTTGTTTTTCATTCCCCAAAAGGGGAACTAAATTTGAAATTATTTGTAGAATATGATGCAATTTTGTAGTTGTTGCTGAAAGGTATGCGCTTGCGCAGTGATGTTTGTTCGCTCGTGCTAGCTCAAGCGTTGCATTTATGCTCATGCCGTAGCGATCTCGTTTGCGCTGTGAACGATAAAAATCCTGATTTTTGCATGTTTGAAAGCTTAGTCTGAAAGAATACAGCCATCAATAATATTTGTAAATTCATTCATAGTCAGTATCAATTACTGACCAAGAGAAAGTTTGTTTGTAAAATTTTCTCGAGTGTCTCTCCAGCACGTTACATCACGTTAATCGGAACACGTTTCTTACTCGATCAAAGGGAAAGAAGGCGAGCCTAAATTAGCAGGTGAAAAGTCGTCTGACGATGGCACAAACGGGCTTAAACAAACTTTTTTCCCAGCTTGGCAAACTTGGCATTGGGCTTGCAGTGGTTGGTGGCGTTGTAAACACAGCTCTTTACAATGGTATGTACATTTCTGACCCCCCCCCTTATGTGGATGGTCAACATCAGTTGGCCTAGGCCCACTGGAATATTAGAATCACTGGCTACTCAGAGTGACTCCGGGAAGAAGGTGAAAAAAGTCTAAATCAAGTGTACGATGTTGAAAGAGTTCTTTTTGAGAACAAAGTAATACAAAATGAATGGAGATGGTAATAAAAAAAAATCAAAGTCCAAACCCAGTGCAGTGGCTCTTCTGTAGGCCTAAGTGTAATTGTACTCTGCTGGGCCTGTGTTGTACTGTTACATGTATGCAGGCCTTTGGCCTAAGCATATTCATGACTGACTCTTCATATTCGTATGCTGGTCATTTTTCACTTGCAGTTGAGGCTGGTCACCGGGCAGTGATTTTTGACAGATTTTCTGGGGTCAAGGACTATGTGATGGGAGAAGGCACACACTTCCTAATCCCATGGGTTCAGAGACCCATCATTTATGACTGTCGATCACGTCCTCGCAATATTCCAACCATCACTGGAAGCAAAGGTAAATTTTGTACACTATTTTGATAACATTTATTGTGCGTCATAAGTCTGAACTTTGCACCAAATTCGATATAATTATTGTGTTTTCCATGATGTTGTTCGACATTTGTTAACTTTAGGACACTCCTTCATTTTCTTTCACTCTTTTTTCTAAAAACTGTCAAAAATTTCCTGTCAACAATTCCATTTAGTTTTTCCAGTTGAAGACAAGTCACAGTTGCAAATTTTGCCCACCTCCACTTTCAACTTGCTTATCAACGCATGCAGAATTCTCAAGTTGGTTATTTATTTATCATCAGATCTTCAGAATGTGAACATCACCCTGCGTATCCTGTTCCGGCCAGAGGTATCCAATCTTCCCAAGATGTATGTCAACCTGGGTGAAGATTATGACGAGCGAGTGCTGCCTTCCATTACCAATGAAGTCCTAAAAGCTATTGTGGTAAGGGAGATGTTCACCCTCCGAAGAGTTCCATATACGGATGCCAGTAGTTGTTCCCTACAGTGATTTATTAGCCATCAAAAAGCAAAAACAAGTCCAGAAAAGTTCAATTTAGGAGGGAAAATGCCAAGTCATGTACCTAGAAAACACTTCAAATTTTTCACACCTGTCTCATAGGGTTTGTGCACAGGCTGTCAAGCGGCGTCCATTTACGGAACTCTTTCCAATTGCAATTTTAACCTATTTCCAGCAATTTCAAGGAGTTTGCTTCAGACTGGTGATTAAAAAACTATTCAGCTATGGGGCTGTGTTAATCTTAGCAAAAAATGGTGACTATATTACATGTATTTACGGTGTTACTGCCTGCTTTACCAGTTCGTGTTGGTAGCCTGTGAGAAAGGTGACAAAAGTGAGAAAGGTACCTAGTGCCGTTTGGTGCATTTGATTTTCACCATTTGATCCACAGCTTTGCCCAGGTGTCCATAGCTGATCTAGCCTTACCGGGCTCAGGGCAGACCAGGCGATTGATCACTTGGATTAAACCACCAAACACCTTGTTATCATGGCCACTGTGGCTGCTGATCAGTTCAGAATACACTGAGATAACCTGGATTTCATTCAGGTCCAAATATCGTGATCATTTGGAATGGCTCTCCATCCATCAGTTTCACGCTGCAGAATTGGTGCACAAAGACTTGACAAAGGTTCCTTATTGTAAATACATGTGAGGAATCTATTGGTGATCTTTTACAGGCCCAGTTTGACGCCAGTGAGTTGATCACACAGAGAGAGTTAGTGTCCCAACGAGTGAATGCTGAGCTGACAGAGAGAGGTGCCCAATTTGGTCTCATCCTGGATGATATCTCTCTTGTAAGTTGGTGGTAACTGGTCATGTCTGCAGACTCATTGTCACCGGCTCAAATTTTTAGTTTTTATGTTTTCTATTTAGTGGTAAAAAAAATAACTTGAAAAAAGTCCGCGGTACCCGCTGCTTCACCTGACTCGAACCCGCCAGCCGACCCCGGCAAGCTCAGTAGTCGAGTGGTTAAGACGTCTGCACTAGTAAGCAGGAGGTCATGGTTCGTGTCCCACCCGAGTCAGCTTGTGACTTTTTTCGCAAGCTCTCGGACAAGCACTGAGCATACAGTGTTTGTCAATAAATACGTTGGGTAAGGGCAAAACCCGTTATATAAATTAACATCTCCCAACGCAAAAAAACATCTTGAAAAAAAAACCAGCTGACAAAATGAGGGATTGATATGTTTTAAACTTATTGTTTGGTCATCCTCTATAGAGTGTAACTTGAGCCAACATCAGGACCATCTTGTGTCTTCTAATTCTGCTAACCTTCATATGTCACTTAAGTACTTCCATTGAGCCGTCTGTTTGACTTGCTATTTTGATACCTTTTAGACCCACTTGACATTTGGCCGGGAGTTTACGGAAGCTGTGGAGATGAAGCAAGTGGCACAACAAGATGCAGAGCGAGCCAGATTTTTAGTGGAGAAAGTAGGTTCTTACTCCGTCAGTTATCTTTTTGTCAATGATAAATCTGTTGGCTTTCCATTCAAATGTCTATAGCTCATTACTCTGTAATGTGGAACTGATCATAAGTTCACGCTTCATTCATGGGTACTTTTTTTTGTAAATCCCTGCAATATGTTTCTTTTTCTCTCTTCGTTTGATCTTCACCTCAAACAATCTTTCGCAGGCCTTTAATATGAACATGACAAGAAAAGACGATGTATTATTTCCTGTCCTTAGCTTGTCCACATTAATGGACTCATGAAGTTGACGCTTGGTGCTTGAATATTCCTCATGCCAGTTTTTTCTTTTTTTCTTGTGTCTTTTACAAGCAGCAGGGACATAGTGTTGTGGTGGTCAAAGGTTCCTATTGTAAAGACAGAGTTTAATGACCCCTGCAATAATCACGTTTTCATATTCATTTGCTACTCCCAGGCCGAGCAGCAGAAGCAGGCCGCTGTCATCACGGCAGAGGGGGATTCCCAGGCTGCTAGCCTGCTGGCGACAGCCTTCACCAAGGCCGGAGATGCTCTGATTGAGCTCCGCAAGCTGGAAGCCGCTGAAGATGTCGCCTACCAGATGTCACGGTCCAGGAACATCAACTACCTCCCTCCGGGACAACAGACTCTGCTAAGTCTTCCCACCATGTAGCATCCGCATTCCACATTTTCACTTGATAGTGTAGCATGCCGGAGTTAAGCCTTCTTTTGGAAAATGAATACAACCAGATTTTTTCTGTCATTATTTTTGAGAGATTTAAGCGATTCGTTTGCATGTATTCCTGTTACATGGTTAAAAGAATCAACATATAAATGTCATAAGTTTAATTTACTACATTGTTGTGAAAGGCTGCCAAAAATAATCGAAATCAGTCTTTAAGAAGACACATTTTTTGCAGGTTGCATCTGATTTTAGAAAAGTAATAATATGGCATTCTTGCACACTCATCAGGTTCAGTAGTATTACATGCACATGTATTGAGATAAAACCGAAGTGTGATTTCCCCCTCAACTCCGTGAAGGCCTACCCCTAGTGCATCTGAGAAGGCCTAATTATTTAATGTACATTTGTATTAAACCGACACAACCAACCCGATAGAAGTTTGAAAAATGTGTTGGAGAAGTTGCAGAGCATCAGTTGGTTGAAGCTTAAATGAAAGCAACAGAAAACTGCCCCTCCCCTCCCCATCTAAGTAAATTGGTCTTAATCATACGGCAGACAAACAGCTCAGATCTAGATTCGGAATCATCTTTGAAGGATTAATCATTAAACAGAACGGAAAGCCTTTGGGACGGCGGGGAAGACTCAAATTTGTGTACAGAACTAATTAAGTACATTGCGAGTGTTCACTGTCTGCCGCAGTTTTCGTTTGTCATATCTCAAGCGTGCCCATGCATCAAGGTGCATCGGTGTCCATCCTTTGTGGACCCTGCTGGAGTTACTAGGCAAGCATTGTAATGCTTGAAACTTCAAAAGATTAATAATACGTGCATTTCTCTCTCAAGAAACCTGACCACTGTTATTGGGGCAAAGGTCTTTCCCTTCTTGCATCAGTAAAATGGTAACGGTTATGGTAGTCATTACCATGACAGTGGCAGTCCTATTAAAACCACAAGTGTAAAAAGTAGTTTGAGGGGCCAGGAATGGGGGCCATGAATGGGGGCCATGGGACTGTATCAATGTTGTTGGGTTGCAAAATGGCTTACTTGGTAGCATTTAGCATACACGGGCAGAAGCTACATTTCGATATTAGTTTACTGAAGCAACGTACCTGCGTATATCATCCATTCTAGATCCTTTGCAAGGCTGTGTAATTTTTTACCCGGAGAGGTACTCATAAAAATACCTTTTTGCGTGCTCTGGTGATAGGGTTAAACAGATCTTTTGTCAGTAGACCCATAAAACCAATCCTTTGGGGGAAAACTGCATATGTATCTTCAGTGGCTGTGGATGCGTTCACTGTTTTTGTAGATGTCACTGATTTTGTGAATATTGAAACAGAATTTTTAGCGAATATCTATAGGTGTGCCGCTTACGGAAGGCTAATCAAAGGAAATCCAGATTTTTTTTTAACCTCAAAACACCGTTTGATCCCATGGTACATTCAAATGTAAAATTTTATCAAACAAATCACATGTTAAGTTATGTTTGATAAATCTTTCATGTTACTTTAGCAGGTAGGCTTTTCACACAAGGTTTGACAGCCCAGGATCAATAAAAACGTATTGACACTTGATTGAAACATTCAGATGCCTGTCTGTTGTTAATTTGCTGGGTTTGTAGGAATGGTAAATCAAATAGACCTTGTCTTCCTGAAGCACTGTAAAGTGCAACTGTTAATTGCTTGAATGAGAGATGAGCATGACCCTCAATTATTACATTGGGAAAGGTGTCGTTAAATTGCTCCCTGCAAAATTATGACAAAATCCAGGGAAACATGTTTTTTTGTCAGTTTGAACATTAACTTCTATCTCCATCTTCGTTATGGTTGAATCTCCTTTTTATCAAGCCCATGCAATTTCTTATTATCGTCAATCAATTAGGCTTTCAAGTCTCCAACAAAACGTCAGCGAGGCCCGCTTTTAAAACGAATTAAAATCGTGCAGTCATCAGGTGTGTCGCCAGCCTTTGGCTCAGAGTTCATTCCCTACAGTAATTCAGAATATGGACGAAGATGTAACGGGATCATTTAAATCAATTAAAGGATGTGCTTAATTGAAATGAAAAATTGCAAGGAAAGGAAGTCGACAAGAAAACCCCCACCCATTTCCAAATGCCAGCCTTCTGTTTTGCAGGCTAAAATTATGGGGCAACGTACAATTTTCAACCCGGAAAAGGGCCTTTGCGCTGGGGAATTAATGGATGGAGCCGAAGGGTTCTTGAGCACTTTCTATAAATTGCGAAATATCTTACTTAATACAATAATTGCGCACATTAACTACATATCCATTAAAGTTGACATATTGTCTTCAGTCAGAGCGCAGACTACAGCCTTAAATTTATTTACATATACGAGATACATAAGTTCTTCTGAGCATACGATACACGGCAAAGATACCTACACTTGCTGCCTATACGTCCAAAGACTGAATGATCGCAAAAGTAAAGGTGTAAAAATTGGATATAGACTCATTGGCTGCATCGCAAATACCTTTATTACTTAATACAGTGAAAAAAAAATGAGCAGGCTGGTCTAGGGATAAAGTCCACACAAAGTTACAGCATAAGAGTACAATTAGATTAATACAATTAATAATCCTTTTTTTATGACAGTGGTATACACGAGGTGTGATCGGCCGCGCAACCGTCGCAGGCCTTGCTCTATATCTATGGAGAGTGACGCCGAAAAAGGCCTTTCAAAGTTTGTCTGAAAGAGGCCATCCTGATGGAATATATGACTACATTCCACCAGCTATTGGAAAGAGTAAATACCGATGCCAGACCACATATAGCCAGCGAGCATCCAATACCGACGACAAGGAAATGCACTGCGATGGCTATCATCGGGACGTAGGCCAGTCCGAAGGCTACGGCCACCATGGCGAAAGTAGCTGTTGCTTTGGAGCGAGGATGTCTAACTTGTCTGTCAGCAGGGTTGACGTTATCGCTTACACACTGGATGCGATTTGCATGATCTCGTGCTATCAGATACAGTCGAACATAGATCGCCAGACATGACAAATATGACACCAGGGTGACAACAATGAAGCTAGCCAGTGTATGTAAGTTTATGGCTCTCTCTTTTATAGGGATGCAGATGTTCAACATGGCGTCATAGCACACTTGCAAGCCACACTGGATTAAGATGATGAGGCTGATGATGAGGGTCGTCAGCCACACGGCAACAACGAGAGTCGTGGCACGACAGGTGGTCACCCAAGTTGTGTAGCGAAGTGGCCTGGTGACGGCGATGTAACGATCCACGCTGACCATGAGGAGCGACAACACGGAAATGGTCACCAGGGAAAAGTTGAGGTGGGCAGTTACCAAACAGGTGGCGTGCCCCAGCAGCCATCTGGACGCAGCGGCCGAGATGGCCGATGGCGTGCAGATTACAACGCCCATTGACAGATCGGCCAATGTCAAGGAAGTCATGAAAACTTTGGTGGTGCCAGAAAATGCATCTGTTTTGCGCAGGCAAACAAGGCACAGCGAGTTCCCGCCAATGATTAGCAGTGCTACCAGTGCTGTGAGTACAGTCCGCGGTACAGTGAGTTCATCATGATGGTACGTCTTTTCACAGATAAACCCCAATGACACGTTACCATCCATTTTTGGACTCATCAATTTCTAAAGATCTTTCAGTTTTCTTTTTCAAGCACGGTAAGTTGCCACACATTAATGCGGCCTTTCAAATCTTTGGCAAGACGTTTCTCCCCAGTTTAAATACAACAGATTCAGACACGATATTACTCGACGTCCCACGATGTTGAAGTGTAGTTGATCTTCTCTGTGCCGCGCCCGCGAGTATTGCACGAAGAATCAACTTTAGATGGATGACAGAAACATTGATTTGGCAGTTCCACGAAATTCTGAATTGTTTTTAATTGAACACACTTTCAGGTTCATCTCCGGCGAACTGAACAATAATAAATCTGATTTCCTGTGGCAAGTGGCCGCCCAGCGCAACTCATTTAGAGGCAGTCGTCTCTCCACAACAAGGGCAAATCTCTTATCTGGGCAAAACAGCCAATTGAAATGCTCGGATGGACTCCTTCTGAAGCCTCGTTGCAGGAAGACGCCGTGAAATGCTTTGCACAGTCCCGGGGTATGTTCAGCCGTTGCAGTATCACAAGAAGCGCGTCTAATAATCGCTGCGCTGTATAAAAAGGCAACACAGCCCACTTGCATGCATGCCATGTTGTTGACACACCTTGAAACAAGTCTCTCTGGTAGGCCTACTCAGGTTTCCTTACAAATTACACATAATTTATGTACACTTATATGAATATTCAACACAACATCTAATATCCTCTTGTTTAATCGATTAAACGTTCCATAGTACCGCGTCAGGTTTGAGTGGAAATTTAGTAACTAATAACAATACAGAGTTCAGAGCACTCTCGGAAATTCAGTCTGGGCGCATACATTATTCATGATTATCCTTGATCACCGGCTTCATTGACATTATGATTCCCCAAATATCTCATCTTCCAGGGGATCACAACAAATTCCAACCGATAAAGCTTGTTTTTTAACGAAAAATGCACCAGCGCAATCTGGCCAGTGATTGACCATGAACATTAATCGCGAAAACCCACGGTAGCGCGCCAGCGTATGAAGTTCCAGCGCTAATGCCAACTTAAGACTACGGAACCAATGTGGTTTTATTATGTGTGCACAGCAGTACAGCATGCAGCTACTGTGTGACAATTGCCCGTGTGCATTGGCGCATAATCAGCCATTTTGGTTCCAACGATGGAGACACTCATGTCACAATCCTCTTCATGCACAGCTCTGCATCGTCGTTCAAGCATCTTGCTCTATGGTTCAAAAGCTCTGCCGCCTCCTCTCATTTTGTGCCTGGTGACGGGGGCGTTTTCTGCACATTAATGAAATGGAGATTGATGGTACATGACAATACCACGTATGATAACTACAAAAGTGGCTACTAATGGGAAAGAGGGTTAATAGTGTAGTTGAGTACAAACTCGGAATTTTAAAGACTATATTGTAAGGAAATTCGTGTATAGTCACTATGATGTTCATATTTTTTGAGGTGAGAAATGGATTTTGAAACACAGTGGTACTGGTTTTCCCGGACAATTTCTGCAAACGGCGTTAAATTTCACAGATAAAAAGCAGCCGACAAACGGGCTGAGGTTCAGTTTATACTCCAAACGAATACGGGAGCGAAGCGAGTGTGAAATGTTTTTAACTTTGAACATTTAACTTTTTGCGACTGCACATGTCGTCAAACGTTGAAACCCAAACATGTCATACGTTATGCATAGCGCTGTTGTGGCAAATTTCGGCCAAACCGACGGACAGAAGAGAAATATCTTTCGATTAGTCCTCAAGTTTACTTGTCTCACAGACCACATGGCAACGCAAAACTCCGTCAGGCTGTAGGCCTATAAGATTACCAAAATAAATATTATATGGAGAACTAAAAACTGCTTCAGTCGGCAAGGATACAATTTAAAATTGGGACGGCGACCAAAAGGAAGCACACCGCAAGTTGTGGGTTTTATCAGCAATAATTTGGTAACGGCCAACACAATGAAATGGGGAGAATTTATATGCAGTATCAACGACCCCCCATACCTCAAATTTAATAACAGCTTTTTTGCTTCATAAAAAAAATAACTAGAGCAGAACATGCCAAATATAATCTACAACTAGGAGAAACCGTACTTACGATGAACATACGCTACGTAATTGAGCGCAAGGTTCTTCAACAGTACAGTCAGGATAGGCCTAAGTATGATTGTAATAAAAGAGAATATTGAAGTTATGATTTTTTTGAACGTTGGATATTTAGTGTTGGATTTTAGACCAACACGGCACCTACGGAGCTCTAGAAGAGAATTTACTTTATAGGTTGTCGTAAAAAGCCAAGATATGAGGTATGTATCATACCGATTTTCAAATATTAGGCCTAAATTTCAATATTAAAGTTTAATTGCTTGTAATTTGAAACCTGATGACGTCATTATAACGTCGACTCAGTAGGCACACTAAAGTTTTATTCAAGATATTGTCTTTTATCATGTAAAAAAAAAAGAATGATTGTCCGTAAAAGCATCGAGGAGAAAGATGGCACGTACGATTTCAACGTATGATAAAATGCCTTAAGTTGATATCGGTGGCGTAACCAGGTCGGAGGGGGGTTCAATTAAGATTTTTCTTTCTGAAAACGACTATCCGACTTTTTCAACCATACAAAACTCTCCTCAGAAAGGTGGTAGTACCGTTTCTAAAATGCTGATGCTTCATAAATTCCTACAAAAACAAAAAAATCAAATCAAGGGCAACATGTCTCCATAGGAAACTTGCCCGCCTCCATCCCAATTGGGTACCAATTGGGATATGGATAGGCATGGGAAAGGAGAAATATAATATGGTACACACAAGACTTAGATCAGCGAAAAACTTGAGAAGTAATGGTACGGTGGTACACAGTGTATAGTGATAAAACCTTTTTTTCGCACACATGTAACAGATAGAACTTGTACACACCAAGACTTCATCCTCAAGAAACAACGCACACCATCCTCCTCCGCCATGGCCCAGCAGCGCGTCCAAATCCCGTGGGCCTTCGAGGAGTTTTTAACCGGTGGCTCAAGAAACATGTAAGGCGAATATACAATTATCAAGAAATGCAGTGTAAGGTACCAGAAGAAGGGGCCGGGTGTTATCACTCCATCATTTTCTTATAAGTTACAGCGGACTACATATGTACCTGGAATGGCAACCCCAGATCCAAGTAACAAGACTATAAATCAAACACCATACAAAATGAGTCCCACACTTGTGAGTTTCTTTCTTGACTCTTAATTTCAATTCGATATTTACAAGTACAGAGAGTGTCTGATCCACAATATTTTATATTATTCTTATCTGCACAATTCAATTCTTCACTCTCGTTACTCCTTAACTTGAATTTAGTAATCCATTCACATCGTATCCAATTCACATTACTCTTGTGGGGATATTTTGGAAATGACAACTACAAAGTTATCAGAAACAAATTGTCATGAAACAATACAGAGTCATAAAATAAATTAAGTTATAAAAATAACACCCAATTAAGCTATATAAGTGTTTGTGGCTCTGAAAAGGCTCCGGTTGCACGAAGGAGGTGAGTCGACGTTCCAGGTAAGCTGTGATTTCCCACGTAACCTTCGACTCTTGTCTGCCCAGTATAGACGCACGGCTTCAAGTTGACATGATTAGAGCCCAATGACTATAGGCAAGGGTCTCGGCGTTTCTTGCACCAAACAGCCATCTATATAAATAAGAAACAATTCATGCACAACCCATTGAGTCTTCTCAAAATTATGTACAGGATTCTGCGTCTCAGACAATTTACTAGATATCTTGCCACATATCTTTGGGCTCATCTTAATCAGACCATTCACTCTAAAATAATTATAATTATCTTCAGGAGTGTGCTCGTCTGGATTTCTCGGATTGAAACCAACAAATCAATATTGAGTCTTCTCAGTTTACTCAAAATTACATTGATCTGACTTGGTACTTTCAACCAGTCCTTAAAATCAGCTTTACGCAGGATCAGTCTCAATTTTTAAGCAAAATCATCTATAAATAAACCTTAGATTTGAATACTTCCGGTTATTTCTCAAGATCTGTGCTCGGGAGCTGCAGGCTGATTGTTGCTGGCCAAGACGATCCGGATAACGGTAGAAGAGTTTGGCCTGTATTTGCCAAAACTCCCTTGTCGATCGGGACTGATTTCCCGTCAGAAGGACTGGGGCTGAATTTCTCGCGTTCTCAGTTGATCACACACGACCAAGGAAACGCTGCTTGATTCTGGTTCAGTGCTTGATCTCTGCTGCCGCAATATCTCAGACCTCCCACTTCAACTTCTTCAAGCAATCCAAAATAGCAACTGTCTCTTACTCTCTCGAATCTCTCACATAGCCATAAACAACACAATGGGTCTGCAACAAGGCATGTTTTCTTATGGAAATACGGCAGTGCACTAGACAATAAAATTATATCTGGGTGTTTTCCGAAGTACAACCATATCTGAGGACAAAACAACTTACGTAAGACCGGTGGGGTTTCTGGTGAACACACAGGAAGTGTACGCGGGAAAAGATAACCGTTGATTGGACAAAAACTTTTGGAAGATTCAATGTGCAAAGGGGTGTGCGCACGCGGATTTATTTTATAAAAAGACACACAGGTACACAATTTTGATGTAGGCCTAACACCGTGATCCTTCTATAAGTTGCACATTAAACAAACGCTGCAAGTATAATGGAACTTTGAACAACATCCATAGCACTGCTCCAGTTTAAAGGAGCAACTATGAAAGTAATTAAATCGAACAATGTTCCAGTAAAGAAGTTGCATTGGGGAAAAAATGTTACGATACCCTCTATTTAAAAAATAAGAAAAATGCAAGAATCCAAGGTTTTCGAGACAATAATTATCAAATTTCAGTGAGCTTATTTCTTCAAGGGCGAATCCAGATCCAAATGTTCGGCTGGCCAAATTTTGGGGGTTATTTCGGTGTGGGGGACAATTTAAAATTTTTCATATAACCTTTTTTGACCTTTCTTAGAGGTGAGGAAGGAACAAGAAATAGAAAGAAAAAAATGCACGTTATTATTCTTCCCCCCAAACAAAGGGTGTTTGGGGGCAGCATGGCCCCACTACCCCCCCCCCTCCGCCCTTGCCATGGTCCAGTTTCTGTTCAATTTGTAGCGGACAACCTGATGACTTCTTTAAATTTTTGTCATAACATGATCATTCCTTAGAGTTATCTTAAAGTCCCTTGCCATTTTGAAATAATGATGCCATCAGTCTATTGTATATTAAAAGGGCACTTTTAGAGCCCAGGTTTATCCAAATATCACGGAAATATGTGCTGGTAGTTATGTCAACACTTTCCAGGTCTTTTTCACAAAACATCAAGACCAGGCACCATAAAAATTTCCTACTCGCCAAACCAAATGTAAGGAAGAGGAGAGAAACCACGACGAGGCAGAGAAGCAAGTATGTGAAACTTTGTGATATTCTGTCAAACCAATCATCCATATTGAGAAATCAAGACAAATTTTATTTCGATGACGAAAAACTCGCAGTTGCAACCTCAATCCGGTCAACTCTCAACCCCACAAGGACCAATAATGCAGTTACATAGTTCCAGAACGCTGTAGCTAAAATTCAGTGACACAATATACACGTGACAATAAGTCTAATAACATAGTGCAACAAAAACGTGGTTGAGTGCAAATGTTAAAAAGCAACCATTAACTTTCAACAACCGGCGCCCAATCGAACCCACTTACTCCCGCCCAACCACAATCAACTCCATCCCATCCATAACCCATCTTTCCCACTCCAACCAATACAGAACTCATGAACAAAACCCAAACAAACAAGACAGCACAAACAGCTGTTTAAAAACTGGTCCAGATCAAAATCAACGCCGGCAAATCAATTTCATGATTTCTGTTTAATGTATCCATTTTTTAGAAGAGAAATTCTACTTCAACAAGCCAAACTACACTGGTTAAACTTCTTGTTAAACATCCTGCAGCACCACTTAAATACATTTTTTTATGACGAAATATAATTACAATCCAAAATGTATAACTCTAATTTGACAAACAAGTGACCAGCATTTTTATAAGAAGCAGAAATTATTATTTATATAATTCTACATAATTTTACATTGGGAAATAAGACTACAATTAATTTGATAAGTTCACAGGATTTTAAATATTCTGAACATGCTTATATCTGCAGAAATTCGGTCTCACCATGACCAAGTGGGAATAACTAAGACGATTTTTTTTCACAGTCTGGTTTTCAAAAACTGATTGGTTTGCTTTTTGTTTAAAAACTAGACAAATATATACTTTTTTATCTACAGTATGTGAATTTTCTATACAGTCCGCCTGCTGAGTCACATGCTTGTATATATAAAAGGAGATAAAATGCAGGTCTAGCTGATAAATGAAAGAAAAGAAAATTTAAAATATTACATCAGAATACAAACTATGGCAACAGCTGTTATAAATAATTAAAAGCATTCAGCATGCAAACTGTGACAACGAACGTAATTATCAAAAAAAAAAAGTCAAATGAAAACCCAAAAGAACAGAAGAAAGACACTCCATAACCCGCAAATATATAATTCAGATAATGAACGAAATCAGCAACTGAAATTAACAAATGAAAGCTGAAAGAAAACTTCTTCTGGGGAAACATATTCAACTTATCTTTGGTAGCCAGTGAACTAAAATAAATACACACAGTACCTTTTTGACACAAGTCCTCTAACTGGCATTTGTGGCTAGCTTGGAGATATAGCCTTTGCCCATCGCGTCTGATTGACAAACTGATGGACAAAAATTAGTGAAGAGGGTTACAAAATGCACACTCCATGGTCAGGCCACTCTAAAAAAACCTCTTCATTTACATGCCAGCAGTCTGCTGGTTGACCCCCACAGGCTCCCTTCAGACTGAGCATTATTTTACCAAAGTCGGATTGCGACTGCACCGTGGTCCTTGCTCTCTGGAGTGACTTCCATGATACTGTTGAGCACTAAATCAACTAGCACAACTTTGCAAAACAAACAATTTAAGAAATTCTCACTTAACCTAGGCTATCAGCAATTATTATTATTAAACTCACTTTAAGCATTGCAAGTAACCATATCCTTATCTGCACACACATAATTCCCACGCTGTTCAAACTGATTAGGAAAACTGCAACAAAAACATTTAACATTGTTAGATGCAGAGCTCGACATATAGATGTACAGATAAGTTGTCTCCAAAAGGTGGACACAAAATGGCCGCTTCAATCTACTGTGTCCACAGGAGGTCTGTGGAAGCAAATCTCAGGAAAAAAAGAGGACGAGGTGGAATAAAAAACAGATGCAAGTAGAGTTTGTGTACATGCCCTAAACTTGAGAAACATTCTTTCGAGCTGCGCTGGGGCTGTGTCAAACTTATAAGGATAGCATTTTCCTTTCGGAGTGAAACTATGCTTTCAAAAAAAGTGGTTACAGACCCAAAGGTCAGACACATTGTGCAAATTTTCAGTTTCTTGTCAGCAGATCTTGCCCCAGAATTTCTTTCTCCAATCAACACACTCTGGCTTAATGACTCCATGGAATTTATTGGAGGTCCGTAGCTCCTGTTATCTTTGAAACTCGCCACAAAAGCAACAATTTCCAAACTATTTCATCACCAAATGAAAATAAAACAAGTAGCACAAAACAATTGCTTGTGAACAAAAAATTATTTTGGGTATTTTGTGATAGACTCTCCTATTGTTAAACTATACACTATTATTTCTAATCATGCTCAGTAGCCAATGTCCAACTTGTTGGATAGCACTAAATTATGCAAGGTTTGACGAGCAATAAATATCTTACTTTAATACATGGAATACACATTGAAAAAATATTTGAGGAGATGTGAATATACACACTTCCAGAGATGTTAGAAAGAAATTTTAACCAAAAAAAAGCATCTGTGAGTCTAGTTCATAAAAATCGATGAACGGAGGAACTGCATGGGGTGCCCTCACAGCGAACAGTTTTATTTAAATTTGATGACAATGGATGCACACAGCGTCTACTTGAGGGTAACGCACCGGAACAAATACCCATCCTCAGCAAGGGCACACCGTGCAAGTCCTCTATGGGGTTTCTGTTCTCTGATGTTTACCCCTTAAGATAAGTCATACTGGGACTGAGTCAGTGCTGAGACCGTTAATACTCTGGATTACACCCAGAGCAAAACTGTTGCTTTGCCCTGCTGCCATTTGTGGCAGGGTACTGCTTAAAGAAGCCTTAACTTACAATTTGGTTTTAAACTCATGTCAACAAGGTCACTCCCCTGCAGAAACTACCTGGAAGCGCAATAACAAAAAATGAACAATTCCAGTTTGGTTGGCTTTTGGACCATATCCATTCCATTCTAATTGTATGTTCTCTGAATATAGCTATTTCACAAGCATGGACTTGTCTCAGGTGAGGACTCCTGGATCTAAAGGCTCAACACAGGCCCTCCTTAGCTTGGCACAAGAACATCAGATATTTCACTTCAAAGCCACAGGTTGGCATCTTTTCAGTTTGTTTGAACATTAAAGAATGCTAAAGAAGACTAGGCAGATGACATTTTGAAATGGTCTACCACGCTGGCACTGTCTCCATCACGCATACATTTTTTTTTTTCACCTCGTCCGGCTGTAGGCCAAAAATCTTCTTCCAATTCGGCCGCAGACAAGGCAAAGATGCCGTGTCCAACATTCTGGTGAGTGCCCACTTGTTTCTCTGCCAAAACACCAATTTCACTTCTCGAAACAAGTTGGCCTTGACATGACCTCACGAAGTATCTACTTTAAACTACAAGTGCTGTTCAGCTGGCGAAATAGTTGATGCCCATGTCAAAAACACATATGGATAAGTCCTCACAATTCAACCACTTTACTAAATTCTCCTCTCCATTTGGACAAAAAAAATCATCTGTCCTTGTAATTTTTTTTACTCACATTAACAATCCCAGACTTTCTGTGAAAAATATATAGCTATAAAAAGATAGGTTAGTGTATCTGGAAAAATTGGAACCCCTACATTTATACTTCAAATATTTCTTGAAAACTTATTCAGAACACACACAGCAGATCATCATTTACTCAAAAGTGGAAAGCACTGAGTGTAGAACTACAGTCCTCTAAGTCCTGGTACCACAATGCAAGAAAACAACTTTTCACGGAAAATGGGAGTTGTTGAAATATTTATTCTAACAGTGTTATAAATTCAACTCTCCAATCTTGCCAACTCGTTTTTTTACAAATACCCAGTTGCATTCTGAAAAGCACAACCTACACGTACAAGGTTATAATTCTACTCCAGCTCTTTTCTGCTCTCAAATTCTCTCTAAAAATTCCTGAATTCCAAGTCCTGGTGGCAGCGTCGAGACCAGACGGCCCATGACCAAGGGCACGACCTGGAGTGGTGAGACCATGACCATGAAATCGATACTGAAACCAATACAGCCCGGGATCAAGACCAAGACCTTAATTCAATAATGACATGATGTGTTGTGCAACGAAAACACACCAAAGATTGAATAAAGTTTCTTTTTATGAATGCTAGTTTAGCTCTTGCCACACCCTATCATAACAGTGCAGAAAGTGATCCGACCAATTCTGAGAAACTTTCTTGCTTGTTATTTCTGTCTCCACCACTTGGAAGATTTCCATGTTGTTTTCGCTGCTATGACAAAGGGACTGGTGGCATTGTAATGCAACTTATGTCATGACGACGTGTATGTACACCACGTACATATACAGCTAACAGTCTACAAATACTGAGAGAGTAGGGTGTGCTGGGAGTTCTTGTACAACCCATACTCGCCCTCTACACGTTAGTCATGAATATCACAGCAAGAAGACATGCTGTGAAAACATGACCTGCAGATTTACATGGGCTCAATGAACCTAGTTGCGTCACGTTTTCTTCAACCACGGTTGCAATAAATGCATACATGGCACGCAAAATCAAAAGAGGTTGACCCTTGACCCTTGAACTGCAGTACGGCGCAACTCCTCTAATCTCAATAGTGATGAAACTGTCCAGTGGCCAATTTCATAGAGCTATTTAAGCACAGAATTTGCTTAAGCACGAAAAAACCTAGCTGAAAAAACAAAGGTTAGGCCTACCAGCTCAAACTCTATGTGATTGTCATGCTAACCAAAAGACAGGTAAATACCATTCCAAAACAATATTCATCACAAGAAGTTTTGGCTGGTAACCTGATTTGTCAAGCAAAGTTTTTTCACGCTTAAGCAACTTTTTCTTTTAAGCAGCACTATGAAATTGGCCCCTGATAAACACGATGCAACTGTTATCAAGATGTATTTTTGCGTTGGGGAGATGTTAATTTATATAACGGTTTTGCCGGGTTTTGTTATTAATAGACGTTGGGTAAGGGCAAAACCCGTTACATAAATGATGTAACTGATTATGAGCATTAACACGCTGCATGTTACTAGTTTGGACCAAGGACCAGCAAAAATACAGAGACCTTATATTTCCAAGAGGTAGACCATGACCGAGACAAAGACAAGCAAGACTGGTCTCTAGGCCGGTCTCAAGACCTACATCACCACCTGGTGGATCCTCAGGACAAAAATATCTGAACCTAAAGACTCCAAGCAATTACAGAGTTTTGCATAATGTAAATTTTAAAAAAATGCCCCATTAAAAAAACTTGCATTGGGGAAATTTTGCAAACCTCCTCAAGATTTACAAAGTCCTTTTTTTAAGTCCTTATTGACATGTGCCTACCAGGAACAACTGGCCATGAAAGAAACAGCCGTGCCCTTCAGTGCACGGCTACAAACAGAATGCCCGCCACAAATGAAGAAATCTCCAAGAGGGCATACTTTCCCTAGACTTCCTGAGACTGCCCAAATAGAGAAATCAAATTGAGGGGCCAGATCATATGGCCTGTAAGCCCTAGACACCACTGTTTTGTACATGTCCATGCATAATAAGAACCAGCATGGCATGGGTTATTATGTGCTTGAGCCTCACATTTCATGCTAATGCTATATAGGCTACCCAGGCCAAACTGGTAAAAGCCTGTCAGCACTGTGTGTGTTACAGAACAAGCTTAGCACATCAATTTTTTTGTCTGCGTGCACTGACGTATGTACCCAGCTAGATCAGTGACAGCTAGTTTTAAAAATGCAATTAGTTGATTTCTGCTAGTTTGCAGAAAAAAATTGTTCCAGTTTTCTGAAACAGTTCTTTGAATGGAAATTGGAGGACTACTGATGTGTTTGTGGTAATTTTGCAAACCTTGGAGTTTTCTGTGGGCCCTAAATTTTTCACAGGCCCTGAGCAAGGTACATAGTTTTTGTGGTGAATAATCCCACCCAGGGCAGTAACACAAACCACAATGGCTCACTGGTGTTATTTCTGGCTGGCACTGTGACCCAACAAGGCAAAAGGTTTTACACTGATTTCTGATCGATCAAGGAGGATTTTCTTTTTGGGGGGAGTAGATGGTCTTTATTCCTCTTGGGGCTTATAGTGCTGGAAGTGACTGCTAGATTACCCAGTACATGGCAAAGAGGTTTTTGGCTCTTTAAAACTAATTCTCAAGTAATGGATGCTGAAATTGTGTGCTATCTGAATACACTCTTACTGAATACATGTGTTCATAGGCAGAAAGCAGAAAAGATACCGTCAGCGTACACTACCCTTTTGATGGTGCAGAGACTAATGAAGGCACTGTGAAATAACTACCTTGCCAACTATCTTGCTTTCAGATCCTGTATTTTCCACACTCGGCTCGGTCGTTTAATTTTCCCTCGAGCTATTTACATCAACTTTATTTTGTTCCTGGGTGAATAAGAGAAAGCAGAAGGGTCCACATGTAATTTTCAGAATGAAGAAATTCTCTGAATGAGATTACAAGTGGTTCAACTCTTCGCTTGAAATCACAAGTTCAATTCTCTAATAATAAAGGCAATTCTCATGTGCTTTCTTATATTTTGAGAGGATTTGCTTACATGTACATGTAGCTACATTTTTTTTCTTTTGAAGTTCAATGAAATGAGGACCTGTAGTTACAAGGGGGATATGAAGGGTCCCAGGAAATGGTAAAAGAAGAAACTCTGCTTAAAGAAAATCAGCTGCATGAGAATTATGCAAGAAAGTCTCTGCTGCCCTCTAGTGGCATGGCAAAGGATAAAATAATTTCCCTCACCACAGGTGGCCAAAGCCTCCCCTTGAATGTCAAGCCGAGGATTACAAATGCTGCCCTCTGTTGGTTTTTCAATAAATATACTAAAGGCAAAATGTATTTAGTGCTTATCTTTCCAGGTTTTTGTACATATCAGGAAAAGTTTTGAAGATCTCTCCTCAGTACATGTAAATACAAACACAACTGTTTTTCGAAAATATATTTCGACCATTACTGTTATATAGCCCACAACAAAAAAACAAACAAAAAACAAAACAAAAATAGAAAGTATTTTGTCATTTCTGGTAAAACAAATGACAAATGTACACAGTAACTTTATGGGTTCCTGTGCAACCACTAACTTCGAAAAAAAGGTGCATTTCAATAGGAAGTCTCAAAAGTACAAAACAGCTGTGACTGGATTTACAAAGTGTCTGTTTCAAAGACAAGCATTTAACAGAATGGGATTTGGGCCAATAATACATGTAATTTGGTATGTATGTGTAAGGAGTTGGCTAAAAGGCTGACAAGTGATGGAACAATTTTTCTCTATTAATTGTGTATAATGTTACCCAATCTCAGCAGGGTGGGATGGGGGACTGCTGGATGTAGATGTATTGATAACATTAGCCTGCTTTACACAGTGGGGGCATCGGCAGAGTTACAAAGTTAAAAATTGAGGCAAGACCTCATTTGATTTTGCCGCTGGAAGTTGAGAAAAGTGCAAGCAGGGATGGGAAAACTTCTTCAAAACATTACTTTACTCTGTGTCTCTGTGAGATTGAAGGGTTACTGGCTTTCTGATGGTTGATGAATTTACGAGTGCATGCCACAAAAAACATGTCACTTAAGCTTGTGGCGATTGGTCTCCAAATTCTTGATTAGCCAATTACGTCTCGGTTGCCGCGAAGTAAAAACTTGCTTGGGGTGTCTTAATTAATGCAGAACACCTTATTTAGTTCAATTATTTATTAGAGGTCATGGACCTGACATAATTGCAGCTGATTCAAACCAGCAGTGCGGTTTGCTTCATGACAGACAATAATAAACCTCTTCCTAAATTGTCTCTCCGGAAGATATGCTTGCAATTTGCGACAAAAATACTTAAAGGTGGCCTTACATTAATGTATGTACTGAAACCTTTTCAGAAAGACCAACATGCAAGATCATATGGCACTGATGGATGATTTGACTTGTGGCATTTTGGCAAGCGGTGAGTACATGTAAATTTCTAAGAAAACAGTCAAAGATGCACGTTTTAAGTTTTCTCCCATGTTATCAGTACACTGTAAAAAAAAAGTTGATCACACACTGTTGGGCATTTATTTTCCCAGCCTTGCTAAAAGTTACAACATTGTTGGTTAATTTCAATTACTGTTGGTCAAACATTGAGCAACCATTAGGTTGGAAAGTTGATATTTACACCAACATTGGGCAAAATATCAACCCAAAAGTTGACAAATGGTTTTACAGTGTACATGTATATCCACTGATGAACAACGTTCCATTGTCCAGCAACATACTTGAATCTCACACTGTGTATTAGCCACTACAAATGGAGACCTTAGAAAAGATCATAGTCCAACAGTTCCAGAAAAATGTTTGTGCTTCATAAATAAACTTGATGCGGCTCGCAAACCTCTGTGTTTCAAAGAATCCTTCTTCCCTTTTTTGGGAGGGGAGGGGAGATGGGGTGCCATCTAAGTGCAGAATCTTTGAAAAAAAAAATGTTCCAACTTTTTTGACACAGCAGTTCAATTCAGTTCAGAACACCAAATTTTGTCACTGCTCGCCTGTGTACGTGGGTCCTCACAATTGCTAAAGGGTTGAATAAAATGAATGGAAGATGATCTGATGGGGCTTGGCAATTTTTACCAACCTAAAGAGAAGCTGGTTAGTTAACAAGATGAATTAACTTCGTAGTTGAGCCATTGCCTTGTTTAATGCACGGTTCTCTTCCCTGGACCGGTCCAGCTCTTCGTCAACTACCTCAAGATCCTGCATTGGGGAAACAATAGGAAGAAGATGATGAGAAGTCTGGGGCTAAGACTTCATACAGCCGTCTCTAAATTATTTGGCTACGGCTATGAATGATGTGTGCCAATGAGAACCACTTTCTAGTGGCTGAAGGTATTTCCTTTAGACAGGGGTTATTCATCGTCACAATCAGTCAGATGTGGTCTTGGCCTCTATCAGGCAGTATATCATCTGACATAATAATATTGTATCATAGTTAGTGCATGACAAACCTTAATTAGGCCATGTCCAAAATGGGCTTCAATCGCTATAGCTCGTTAACAGTCTGCATATCTTCCCTATATTTCCAATGGAGTGAAGACCTAGACCTAGCTCCAGACAACAGATTCGGATGCAGCCTTAGCCTAAATTCAATACATGTTATGTATTGATAGTGCAACCGTTCCTTTAACAGCCTACCCTAGGTCAGTCCAGAGTTTTGATCAAATGACAACAAAATTATTCAATCTTGTGGAGAGCCAAGCTCGCATTAAAATCTCACACCTAGGATTTTTTCCAACTTGGTTACAGTGAATGTAGGTACAAAAGAAGGAACAAACTCATACATTCTGAATGAAATGTGTTATCAGTTCAGTTTACTGTTTACGGTATACATGTACATGAATTCTGAGAACGAGTTTTACATCAAGCACATGGGTATACCTATATGTGGGTTTCATTACTGTCAGTTTCTTTTTTTAACCAGACCAGTAGCCAGAAACATTCTGAATGTAGTGAGGTCACAGGTAAAAATACTCTGACCAAGACTATGCTGTGCATTCATATTTAGATGTATATATATCCAAATGCTGTAAATCTGTTTGCCACTGATGCACTGAGAACCTGCCAGCACTGGCAAACATTCTGCGACAGCTGTGAATGCGGCAAACCTGGCAAGCCTGTGATGTCAACATCACCGGCGCTTCGTCACCGGTGGGTTGACTGTCTTTTTTGGGGGGAGAGGCTGATGCAGAACTGAGCAACATGCATCATCTCACCGTCAGTTATTTCCACAATGTGCATCCCTATCCGTCACTCTCTTCTGCTAGTTAACGGCACCAAATACAAAATGCTGACATGTGGCAGTGTATATCAATCTTGTGACACTTTTCTTAGCTTGACGATGCACAAAATATATTTTTCGATCTGAGGAGTTTTCTCCTTGTTTATCCTAAACCCGGTAGCAGCAGTCAGTTTTCTGATGAGCGGGAACGCGTTTCTACACAAAAAGAAACTGGTTTCCAAAATACATGTAAAAAACAACAAGGGCGTTTCACAATAGAGCACCGCCAAGAGTTTGCAACACATTAGTCGCTGTATGCAATGCATGTTTGAATGGGTTTGACACGTCAGCATATGTCGACCGGCAACGTGTATTAGGAAAGGGTCGACACATTTCGCACATTGTGATTGGCTAATGCATTGCCAACTCAGACAGAAGACCTTCACTGCACATAACATTCGTTGCTCTCTCTCTCTGGACAATGCATGGGAATGAAATACTTTTTAAGGGATATTCTGGTGCATGAAGAAAATGTAGGAAAGTCATCAATAATAAACAAATATCAGCATGTATGTTGAAAAACACTATCAACACAAAAAAGGAATAAGAGAGGAGGTTACTGTACCAAGTCCAGTACAAACCACAAAACCAACAACCAAAAGGAATGAACTCAAACTCATGTAAAAACCAAGCAGCTTCATGTGCATTCAAACACCTCAAGCGAGTATTACAGAACAACGATACTGCCAAATAACCCAGTGAAATACTCAAGCAAAGTTAGCATGTACTTCTGTCAGTATTTGGATTTCATCTTCCAAGCGCGCTACTCTCTCCTCAGCCTCGTGTAGCCTCCGGGTCAGCCGTCGGTTCTCCCGATGTTCGCGCTCATACATCTGTCACACAAGCACAGCAGGTCGGTTCACACACCATGCAAATACATGCAGAGGGGAAAGGGAATAATACAACAGAAACCAGTCAGTGACCTCATGAGCAAAGACTACAACAAATGTACAACTACAATACAAAGAGATACATGTATATACAT